>NC_056623.2:191415107-191682607 GCF_002870075.4 Lactuca sativa | reverse complement strand
ATCATACTAAAATCCAAATAAACTCCTACAAATTTAATTTGAACCAAATTAATTCGCAATTTGGACACACAAATTAGCCATGTATTCGTTGCCTTGTGAACTCCATTCCATATCCTGTACGTTTTTTCCATAATTTTCTCCTCCTTGTGCTTGACCATTATTCTCCCCGAACGCCATAAATAGCTCATCATGAATATTGCATTTCCTTATGAAATTATGGACTACAAAACAAGCAACAACTATGTCTCTTTGCACTAAAAAAGCAAAGGGAGTCATTTGCTTTAGGATTGGGAATCTCACCTTTAAGACACGGTAAGCGCGTTCAATAACATTTCTAAGTTGCGCATTTTCATGATTGAATTTTTCTACTTAATGAAACATTGCATAATGTGCTCCAATGTTCGTGACCAAATTCTCACAAATAATTGGATCAATGATTAACCGTACGTGCCACTTATCTGCACCTTCACCAAAAAGAGCAACAACAGTAGTGTATCTTGGATCAAATATTCCCCATCCTAACTTCTCCAAATTTTCCATGCACGCACCAAATTTGAAGAAACATGCTTTTCCACAAATATCTTAGCAACTGTGGCACTACGAAGCCCCCAATGTTCGATAGAGTTTAGGAATCGATTGTGGCGATGACGTGGTTGTCTGATATGGAAGGGTGTTTCTTCACATGCTCTTGCCATGCTGACTAGAAGGTCAAGTGCATCCTGAAACTTCTCTGATCATGGAAAAGGATTGGGAGAGATTGTGACTGGCTCGTATACCCCTGAGCAGAGGGATGCTGTGACTTGGGAGCAGTTCTCTAAGATGTTTCACATGAGGTATGTTCTTGTAACTTTTTGTTTTAAGGTACTTTCATTATTGACCCTTATATTGAAATTTATTGCATATTGCTCCCTAAGTAAAAGTAAGAGTGCAAAAGGGCCTACAGTGGCATTTTCGTAATTTTGGAGTTAGGGAGTACGCTAAGCATACTAGGGCGCGCCAAACTACGTTGGGCGCACACCTCGTACGCAAGGCATACGTGAGGATCATTTAAACCCTAATTTTAAGAGTGTGGCTCATATTTAAACATCATTATAGCCTCACATCTCATTCTTATTCAACCTCTTTTTTGTGAAATTGACACACCCCCCCCCCATAAGCAAAACCTAAGAGAAAGAGAGCGTTTGAAACCTTTAAAGTGTTTAGAAGTGTTCTTTAAGAAAGAAGAAAGTGGTGAGAAGAACTTGGAGCTTCAAAGCACTTTGGATCTGGGATTTCCTTCTTGTTTGCATCCTCCAGGAGGTATAAAGCTTGCAAATTTACCACTCCATCTTGTAGATCTATACTTTTGTTATTTTAAGATAGTTTTTGATCCTAAAATGGTGATTCTTGAGCATGGCTTGTTCTTGAACCATTAAGTCTTCCTTTCAGACCTTAGGAAGGGTCTTGAGTCATAAAAATAGGGTCTTAATGGTTGGTTTTGATCCATGCATTCTTTAGAAGGTCTTGATGTATTCAGATGTTGAGTTAAGCACTTAATGGACATGCAAATTCATAAACTTGGGAACTTTATGACTCTTGAGGATGATTTACCCTTGGATATGAAAGTTCGATGTACGAACTTAAGGCTTTAAGCTCTTAATGAAGTTTTGAGAAGTATGGGCGTACGCCCAAGGTAACCTGATTACACAACATGAACATGGTCAACTCTCCCATCTGCGGTCAAGATTTGGCTATGCCCCGCGTACATTTAAAGTACGCCCCGCATACGCATTCTATCTCGACGTGGCTGAGTTTACTCGGCTGGGTTGACTTATTAATTTGGACCATTTTGACTTTGACTTTGACCAATATTAACTTAAGGGTATTTTGGGTATTTTGGATTGTGGTTGAGAATTGGTCATTTGGTTGGTTAGGTGACTGCTAGAGTTGAGTTTTGGAGTTGAGACCTCATTAATTTAATTGTTCAGACTGTGAGGTGAGTTTTCCTCACTGTACTTACAGGTTGAAGACACCAAGGCCGACCCATTGGATTGATATCCTTCTATACATTGATATTATGAGTATGTGATAGATTTGTATGATTATATGCTAGTTGCTGATATGTATAGATTGGTAGATCTGTAGGACTACCTATGATTCCTGTCTGCATGATTATATGTCTGTTGCTTATGTTTGTTATCTGCTTTGTGCTAGGTTGAGGTTGTACTAATTTGTGTTGTAGCCAATAAACCCTAGAGCATTCCAAATATGAGTTGAGGGCCAGTTGGCATGCCAGAATCATTCTAAGGGCTTGGGGGCCAAATACGAGTTGAGGGATGGTTAGTATGCCGGACTTATACTAAGGGCCCGAGGGTATTCCAGTCTGATGGCTGAGTGGACCCATTGTATATTGGCTTTCCATGTTGGGGGATTCCATCATGAGGATCACTGGACCCGAAGGTTGACTGGGCTTGGAATATTCCAACCCGATGGTTGATTAGAGGTGACATGTTATTGTATATGTTATTTGTTTGTGTGTTGGTACTTTGGGGGAACTCACTAGGCTTTCGCTTACGGTTTTTAGTTGTTGTTTCAGGTACTTCTGATTATCGCAGGAAGGAGAAGGAGTGACTGTACACATCCTCTGTTTATGGCTTTATGATTTGGGATACTCTGATATGGATCAACAATTTGGAAACAATGATTTTGTAAACATTTTATGACTATCGGTTGTTTTTAATAGTTTAATTTTTTTTTATGATTTTTGAGTTGTTACAAGTTGGTATCAGAGCCTTGGTTTGAGTGAATTAGAGGAATACCCGTGTGAATCCATCCTCAAACAAAGGAAATTAAAAGGTTTTCAAAATGATTTTCAAAATAATCAAGAGAGGATGTGATGTGTACGATCAGCTGGAGCCAGTAAGTAGACCCCAACTTACCACACTGTTATTAGATATTGTGATATGTTAGAACAACATGTTAGCGATAGGCTAGGTATCTATAGGAATCATAAGATAGAATTACCTAATTATATGATGCCTGATAGCCTAGGGTTATCTTTATATGAAATTGACATCAGTACTGTAGTTGCTTAGTGTATGCATCAAAATTGCACATAAATAAGTTTTTATACCCTGAGAATGTTTGATTTAGCCTTATTTCATGTTCCTTGTTTGGTTGTGGGCTTAGCCTAGAATCAAGTATTTGACTGTCTATAGGATCCAATGTTATGTATGATTAGTATACACGAGTGCTGCAGGGTTGGTAGAAATTTCATAGATGAGTTATATGGGGTCAGCCGACTAGTCGAGGGATGTCTATCCATACTCTAGGAAGTGAGAATAGGGTGTATGAGTGTTTTATTAGGGTTATTGTGATGACCTTATGAGACAAATACGGGTAGGTGTGGAGGACATTATGGGCCTGTATGACTGGAAGCACAGGACCCGCACGCGTAGCAGGGAAGTCATAACCCCTAGGGTTTTCTTGGGAATTGGTCTCTATTATATTACATGCATTTATCTGATATCTCCCTTGTTTATTTTCAGTATGGTGGTTATGAGGCGATTTGAGGTAGGATCCGGATCGGGATCGGGACTGGGTACGGGTGCCCATATAGGCCAGCATTGACTGTGGACCAGGTTATGTGGATCATTCAGGAGGAGGTTGTTTCTATCTTCCAGGGTCAAAAACTAGAGTTCTTTGGGTTTATTAAGACCGTTATGATGGAGTTCTTCGATAATCGATATGCTACACTTACTGAGATTGCTGCTGCTGCAGCTACCGTAACTGTTTCTACTGTCGATATTGGCGGTGGGAGAACCTTTCAGTATTGGGACTTCGACAATACGAAGCACCCGGTATTTGATGAAGTTTAGGATCCGATCATAGACATGAGGTGGCTGTCTGACGTTGAGGGATGTTTCTTTACATGCTCTTGCCCAACTCAATAGAAGGTTAACTGCGCTCTGAACCTTCTTCGGTCTGGAGTGAAGGATTGGTGGAGGTTGCTTACTAGTTCTTACACCCCAGAGTAGTGAGATGCAATTTCATGGGAGCAATTCTCTTATATGTTCCGCTCCAGATATGTTCTATTGGTAGAGTGGGAGAGGCTAGCTTAGGAGTAGTTGAATTTGAGGTAGAGGGCCAAGTTGGTGACGAAGATTAGCAAGATATTTATAGAGAGATGTATGTTTTTTCCCGAGTTTGTTGCTTCTGAGAATGATCAAATGACTCACTACTTGAGCATGCTCAAGATGGACATCCTTCAGTTCGTGTCCACACATCATTATGGATCATTGGTGGAGTTGTAGGAAGTCGCTAGGCGGCGTGAGATTCAGATAGAGCTCCAGGCGATGGAGCAGAGGCGGGACCTGGCACAGTCGCATCTTGCTCCAAAGTGGTTCATGATGGTGCTTGCCGATATTCTTTTGGATGCCAAAATTATGGAAGGCAGGGCCACGTTGCGGGGGATTGTCATCAGTAGGCTGCAGTACCCAGCACCAAGATTTGTTATCACTATGACCAGGTTTGCCATGTGAAGGCCAAATGTCCTTTGTTTGGTTCTAGGTCGGCACAGTCTCTAGCACCGAATACTCTAAGGATCACGAATGGGAGCCAGGGCAAGGCGGAGCCCCTGAGGGCTCGAGGTCTCGCTTTTTAGCTCACGACAGAGTTGGCCAGGGCGGCACCAGACATTGTGATTATTATGTTTCTATTTATTATTCCGTTGATTATATTTTATGGTATGCTCATGTTTATGCTCCTAATAGGTACATTTTTAGTGAAATCTTTGCCTGATCATGTGTTATTTGACTCAGGCGGGAATCGGTCCTTTATGTCTCGATCATTTAGTAGGGAGTTTGATATGCATATTAGGGAGTTAAAGTGTCTGTTGCGGGTTTCTATCACCAACGAACACAGGGTGTCTGCATCCAGTGTATTTCAGAATTGTGTTTTGGAGATCTTTGGCGTGCCTTATCCGATTGATTTGATCCTTATCCCCATGGGGGATGTGTGCGTAATAGTAGGGATTAACTGGCTGAGTAGGTTTGGCCCCTTTGTCGATTTCTAGGGATATGGGGTAGTAGTTCGAACTCAAAGTAGGGGAGAACTGGCTATCTATGGAGAGGGGACCCGAATTGGTTTCAGGTTTTGTTCAGCATCCAAGGCTCGGTAGTATATTGAGTGTGGGTATGCAGGTTATTTGGATTATGTGGTTGATACTCGGGTCAAGGATCAGACTTTAGTTTCACAGGTACCAGTTGTCAGGGAGTTTGCCGATGTTTTCCCGGAGGAGTTACCCGGTGTGCCTCCTAAGAGGTAGGTTGAGTTCATGATTGATCTAGTGCCAGGTGCCGCTCTGATTGCCAAGGCGCCGTACCGCTTAGCACCGCCTGAGATGCAGAAGTTGTCCTCTCAGCTTCAGGTGCGGTTAGGCAACCAATTCACCAGACCGATCAATTCACCATGGGGAGCGCCAATACTGTTCATCAAGAAGAATAATGGTTCACACCAGATGTGCACTGATAATCGGGAGCTAAAGAAGTTAACGATGAAGAACCGTGATCCCCTTCTGAGGATTGATGACCTATTTGATCAATTGTAGGGTGCATATTGGTTCTCCAAGATTGATATGAGGTACGTGTATCATCAAGTGAGGGTAAGAGAGGAGGATGTTGAGAAGACCAAATTACAGACTCGTTATGGGCATTACAATTTCATGGTGATGCCATTTGGGCTCACCAATGTGCCTGATGTCTTTATGGATTTGATAAATCGAGTGTGCAAGCCGAGGCTCGACCATCTGTCATTGTATTTATTGATGATATCTTGGTGCATTCCAAGACCATAGAGCAACATGAGTAGCACCTTTGAGAGCTCCTAGGAGTATTGAGGCAAGAACGGCTATATGTCAAGTTCTCAAAGTGTGAGTTTTGGTTACAAGAGGTCCAATTCCCTGGCACCTCGTTAACCAGGATGGGATTGTGGTCGATCCAGCCAAGATCGACGTTGTGAAGCAGTGGGAGGTTCCAAAATCTCCCTCAGAGATTAGGTGTTTCTTGGGTTTGGTAGGATACCATCGAAGATTTAGTCAGGATTTCTCCAAGATTGTGGTACCCCTCCCTCATTTGACGAGGAAGGGAGTGGATTTCAGATGGGGCCCTGAGCAGCAGTCGACATTTTAGACTCTTTGTCGGAGGTTATGTTAGGCCCCAGTATTGACCCTTCCAGAGGGAGTCGAGGATTTTGTTGTATCATGTGAAGCATGCATCACCGGTTTATGAGTGGTCCTTATGCAAAGAGGACGAGTGACTTCTCATGCTTCACGATAGCTAAAGTTGCATGAGACGCAATATCCTACTCATGACCTGGAGTTGGGGGCAGTGGTGTTTTCCCTTAATATTTATAGACATTATCTTTATGGGGTCCGTTTTACTGTTTACACGGATCACAATAGTTTGAGATATCTTATGAATCAGTCGAACCTGAACATGAGGCAGCACAGGCGATTGGACGTGGTCAAGGATTATGACTGCAAGATCCTCTACCATTCGGGTAAAGAGAATGTGGTAGTGGATGCATTGAGCCACAAGTCGGCTAGGTATTCAGTTGGGGAGATGTGTATGAAGATATTCGTTGATTCTCTGCTTTTGGGTTTGATCAGAGACGCTCAGGAAAAGAGAGTTCGGAAGTAGAACTAGAAACATGAGAGGATCAGGGGCGAGATCGACCGGTTTATTACCGATAGTTGGGGGTTGTTAACCCGATGCAGTCGTGTTTGGGTTCTAGTTTCCAGTGGGATTAGGCAGATAGTACTCGAGGATGCTCATAAGTCTCGCTTTTCTATAAACCAGGGAGCCACCAAGATGTATAAGGATCTGAGATTAAGTTACTGGTGACTGTGTATGAAGAAGGAGATATCTTGGTATAATAAGAGGTGCTTGACCTGTAGGATGGTCACGGTCGAGCATCAGAGGCCGCATGGGAAGCTGCAGCCTTATGAGGCTCCCATGTGGAAGTGGAAATAAATCACAATGGATTTTATCACCAAGTTCCCAAAGACGGCCAAGGGTTTTGATGCTAGATGGGTCATCGTGGATCAGCTGCCCAAGAGTGCCCAATTTTTGGCCATCCGGGAGAGCTCTTCGGCCGAAAATTTAGCCGATGTGTATGTCCAGGAGACTGTTCCTTGTCATGGGGTTCCAGTCACCATTGTTTTAGACCGAGTGTTCAGTTCACTTCCTAATTCTGGCAATAGTTCCGCAAGGAACTACGCATGAGACTACATTTTAGTACTACTTATCATCCGCAAACCGACGGTCAGAGTGAGCAGACCATCCAGACCCTTGAGGATATGTTGTGGGCATGTTTCATGGATTTTGGTGGGATTTTTGATTCTTACCTACCTTTGGAGTTCTCCTACAACAACAGTTATCACTCCAGCATTGGTGCCCTACCTTTTGAGCTCTTGTATGGTCGGAGATATCGTACCCTAGTATGGTGGGGAGAGGTTGGTCATAGGGTCATGGGAAGGACCAAAGTATTCCTTTAGACCATGGAGCTTGTTTACCAGACTAGGGAGACACTGCAGACCTCTCGGAATCGGCAGAAGAGCTACGGCGATCGACACCAATCAGATTTGGAGTTTCAGGTCGGCGATATTGTGATCCTAAAGGTCTTGCGCTGGACGGGTGTGATATACTTTAAGAAGAGGGGGAAATTAGGTCCCCGATATATTGTACCTTTCTGTGTGATCACCAGGGTAGGCATGGTGGCTTACCGGTTGGATTTTCCTAGTGACCTATGTCAGATCCACAACACTTTCCATGTCCCTCAGTCGCGGAAGTGTGTTTTGGACAACGAGGTAGTGATTCCTTTGGATGATATTAAGATCGATGAGTGTCTGAATTATATTGAGAGATGGGTGGCTCTTTTGGAAAGAAAGATGAAGGTTCTACGTATCAAGGATATACCTTTGGTAAAGGTTTAGTGGCAGCATCGGAGAGACTCCGAGTGGACTTGGGAGCCGGAGGCTGAGATAAGGGAGGTTTACCCCCGAGTTATTCAATGCGGCAGACTTCGAGGATGAAGTCTATGTCAAGTGTGGGAGAGTTGTAACATCTTGTTTTGAGGTACCTTCATTGTTGACCCTTATTTTGATATTTGTTGCATGTTGGTCCCTAAGTAAAAGAAAGAATGCAAAAGGGCCCATAGTGACATTTTGGTAATTTCGTACTTTGGAAATACGCTGAGCATACATGTGTACGCTAAGCATACTAGTGAGTGCCTTAGTATGCCGGGCGTATACCTTGTATGAAGGGCGTACATGAGGATCATGCAAACCCTAATTTTAAGGGTTTGGCTCATACTTAAACATTATTATGGCGTCACATCTCATTCTTATTCATTCTCTTTCTATGAAATTGACCCCCCAAGTAAACCCTAAGAGAACGAGAGCATTTTGGAGCCTTTAGAGTGTTTAAAAGTGTTCTTGAAGATAGAAGAAGGTGGTGAGAAGAACTTGGAGCTTGAAACCACCTTGGATATGGTATTTCCCTCTTGTTTACAACCTATAGGTGGTATAAAGCTGGCAACTTTACCACTCCATCTTGTAGATCTAGATTTTTCTTATTTTAAGACACTTTTTGGTCCAAAAATGGTGATTCTTGAGCATGGCCTATTCTTGACCCATTAAGTCGTCTTTTCAAAACTTAGGAATGGTCTTAAGTCATAAAATGGGGTCTTAATGGTTGGTTTTGATCCAGGCATTCTTTAGAAGGTCTTGATGTATTAAGATGTTGAGTTAAGCACTTAGTGGACATGCAAAGTCATAAAGTTGGAAACTTTATGACTCTTGAGGATGATTTAGCCTTGGATTTTAAAAGCTAAAATTAAGAGCTTAAGGAATTAAGATCTTAATGAAATTTTGAGAAGTTTAGGCATATGCCCTGCGTATCCAGAATACGTAGCGTATATGTGGTCAATTGTCCCGTCTACGGTCACGATTTGGGTACACCCCACATTCCTTTTGAGTACGCCTTATGTGTGCTTTTTGTCTCGACTCGACTGACTTGACTCAATTGACTTATTGATTTGGACCAGTTTGACTTTGACTTTGACCAAGTGTGACTTAAGGTTATTTTGGATTATGATTGAGAATTTGTTATTTGGTTGATTAGGTGATGGTTAGAGCTGAGATTCGGAGTCGAGGCCTCATCAGTTATTGTTCAGACTGTGAGGTGATATTTCCTCACTGTACTTACGGGTCGAAGGCACAAAGGTTGGCCCATTGGATTGATATCCTACTATACATTGATATGTTGAGTATGGGATAGATCTACATGATTATATGCTAGTTGCTCATATGCATGGACTGGTAGATCTGTAGGACTACCTGTGATTTCTGTTTGTATAATTATCTATCTATTTCTTATGTTTGTTATTTGTTATATGTCGGCATATTATGTTGGTTGAGGTTGTACTACTTTGTGTTGTAGCCAACAAACCCGGGAGCATTCCAGATATGAGATGAGGGTCGGATGGCATGCTAGACTCACACTGAGGGCTCAGGGGTATTTCAGATACGAGCCGAGGGCCGGTTGGCATGCCAGACTTGTGAATTTGTGCCTGAAGGTATTCCAATTTGATGACTGAGTGGACCCATTGTATATTGGCATTCCAACTGGGGGTATTCCATCCCGAGGATGACTGGACCCAGAGATTGACTGGGCCTTGGGTATTCCAACCCGATGGTTTATTAGACCTAACATGTTGTTGTATATGTTATCTATTTTTTGTTGGTACTTTGGGGGAACTCACTGAGCTTTGCCATACGGTTTTTAGTAGTTGTTTCAGATACTTCTGATCATCGTGGGAAGGTGAAGGCATGACCGTACACATCCTCTATTTATGGCTTTATGATTTTGGGTACTCTAATATGGATAAACAATATGGAAAGAATGATCTTGTAAACATTTGATGACTATGGGTTCTTTTTTAAAAGTTTAAATTTGTTGTAATTTTGAGTCATTACAGTTCTATTGGTGGAGAGGGAGAGGTTGGATCAGGAGTATCTAGATCAGAGGTATGTGACTAAGATGGTGAATAAGATCACCAAGATGTTTACTGTGAGGGCTGATCTCTGCCATGAGTTTGGTACTTCTGAGTAGGCTCAGATGACTCAATACTTGCGCACTCTCATGACAGATATTCAGAAATTTGTGTTGACCTAGCGTTATGGTACACTCACCGAGCTACAGGAGGCCATGAGGAGGGGGAGATTAAGATAGGGGTCCACTCTAGAGAGCTGAGGTAGGATCCTATTTGGTCACAGCTTGCAGCGAAGCGGCTCAAGCCTGCGGATTCTAGATCCGAGTGGCAGAGGGGCCGCACTTGTGGAAAGTGCGGCAAGGTTCATGATGGTGCTTGACGATCTTCATTTGGATTTCATAAATGTGGCAAGTAGGGGAATTATGCCAAGGATTGTTATCAACAATTCCCTGTATTGAGTACCCAGATTTATTACCACTATGAGTAGGTTGGCCATGTGAAGGCCAACTGTCCCATGCTCGCTATGAGGCCGGCGCAGGGTCTAGTGTGACAACCCGAAATTTTCATTCGGTCAAACCCTAAAAGTCAATCACTTCATATTATAAGTCAAGTTCACTTTTACTTGTTTTTGGGAAAAATAAGTTCATTTGATTATTTTAATAATTAATCTTTAAACGAACGGGTGAACGAATGGGTCGTCTCGGGTTTCGAAATTTCTAAACCGCAAACACCTCGTGTCTTAGAAGTTCGCGGCCAAACTTTTAAGTTTGGGTCGAAAAATCACCCAAAAACCGTAAACACCTTAAAGTGTGTTTATTTGGGCCATATTCCTTCCTTAGGCCTAAAAACTAACCTAGACAATTACCTTGATGAGTTAAGGACTTGAAAACATAGCAATACCAATTTCCATATGGGTTTAAGGTAGTAAACCCAAAGGGAAATGACCATGAGGCCGTAAACTCCTCAAAGGAGTGTTTTGTTGCCCTAGTCCCTTCCTATGGCCTAACCACCAAGTAGAAATACTTCAAAGGACTTGTAAAACCTAAAAACAACATAGGGTCATAAGGTGTAGAGTTTACGACCGTAAACCCTTGAGTTTATTGCCATAAACTCCTTGGGTAATGGTCATTAAAACCGTAAACTCCAAAGGAGGTTACCCTTGAACTCCAAACCCTCTAGCTTTGCCCTACAAACACTTGGATGCAGCCCTTGTGATCTTTAACACTTGAAACAAAGTGTTTACATGTTCTAGAGTGTCCCAACTTAATTTATTAGTTATAAATTGGCTAATTAGTTATATATATGTTCATTATATGATAACTAGGCTCGTGCATGTGTACAAGTCTCCATTTGTCGCCTAGCATAGTATCCGACACTTCAATCCAATCCACTCGCTGCAAGTGAGCTCATACCCCTTAATCAATGTTTTAAATGATTTTAAATGCTTTAAAAGGGGGGGGAATACAGTTAGAAAACAGTATGTTATTAAAACACTCATATGTATTTTATAACTGTGTTTTCATCCAGCAGTTTTCACATACTTGAAAATGTGATGCATGAAATGGTTTTCTATCTTAAAATAACTTGGTAGCAAAAGTATTAGCTTTGAAATGTTTATTAAAATGAAATCATGTCATTGTTAATTATTGTTCAAAACTCTTAGATGTCTTACAAAACCATTTTTACCTTCTTGAACAAAACTATATATATATATATATATATATATATATATATATATATATACACTTATGTTCTTATATATGTATTGATGTTATAGTTTTCATCCTTCATTCAGTTTCCCACACTCTTGTGTAGCAAGGGTGTATAAACCTGCTTGGACAACCAATTACCTTCCAGTTAACTATTATAGGGATAGTTAGAAGATACAAAACATTATCCTATTACAAGGAATTACATCAGAGTCAGTTCATTCATGAGTCTATACTATACATTACATGTTACATTATTACGCTTACATGAATACGCTTACATGAATACCTTTACATAGATACATTTACCTGTATACACTTACATGAATACTTGTATCTCAATTCACTAGGATGATTTATTAGTACCTTCTGTGCAAATTGTCCTGCCTATCCCAGTTCAATGGGATATCTAGACGGGACTAACCATTCCGAAACCCACCTGTTAGCAACAGTGGTAGATGAACATCTACGGATGCCTACGGTTAATACTTATACTTGGAGTACCTTTACGGGACCAACCCTTCCTTAAACCTGCTGTAGCTACAGAGGAAAGTTGAACAATCTACGGATGTTCAAAGGTTATACATTTCGCTAATCGCGATGTCGTGTCAATCCTAATAGAAAAGGATTACAATTACATGATTACATTATTCCTATTACTTTATTTTGTGATACATTCACATAAACAGTGAGTTAGACTAAGTATTGTTAGTAATAGTCAAAAAGTAAGGAAAAACTATCATTTTTACTTACAAAACATTCGAGTCTTGGTAGAAGGCTACATTTCATACTAGTAGGAAATAAGGGATTTTCTAGGGTTTTCATACTTATATCAACTGTTTCATTTAAAGGTTTACATGGCATTCATAACAGTTTTCCAAAACAAGACAATGACACTTAAATACTTATGAATTCACCAGCTTTAGGCTGATACTCTCTTTCAAAATAACTTGTATTTTCAGGTCACCAGTAGACAGGTACGATGGCCAGGTTTTGAGAAGACGGAGCACAGACAAGACTCGTCTTTTATTTTGATTGTATATTTTAGTGTCTTATTACATTGAAAGAACACACATGTATTAAAACTTTACTTTTAATGCAATGGATGATGTTGTTACTTGTTTACTACTTTACACTGTTGTGATACTGTACATGACGTCCTCCACCCCGGAACGTTTCCGCCGTTCTTGGTTTTGGGGTGTGACATCTAGCATCGCGTACATTGAGGATCACCGATAGACGCAGGGTAGGGTAGAGCCCCTGAGGGCTCAGGGTTGTGCTTTCCAGCTCACTATAGAGAAGGCTAAAGCGTCCCCAAACGTCATTACAGATATGTTTCTATTTATCATTTTTCTGTTATTTTATGTATTCTTATGTTTATTATTCTTCTAGGTACCTTCTTAGTGAATTCCTTGGCTGCTCTTGTGTTATTCGACTCCGGTGCGATTCGGTCTTTTGTATCTCAGTCCTTTAGTAGGGGCTTTGATATGACTCTTAGGGAGTTGGAGTGTCTGTTGCGGGTTTCTATCTCTAACAAACACAATATTTTTGCATCAAGTGTTTTTTAGGATTGTGTCTTGGAGATTTTTAGGTTGCCTTACCCGATTGATCTGATCCTTATTCCCATGGGAGATATGTGTATGTGTGTGTGTGTGTGATTGTAGGGATGGACAAGCTAAGTTGATTCAAGGCTATGCTCGATTGCAAGGGTCATCGGTTTGTAGTTCGAAACCCAAGTGGGGGAGAACTAGTTATTTATGGAAGGGTATCAGAATGAGGTTAGCCTTCTGCTCGACTGCCTGGGCTTCGTGGTATATTCAATATGTTGTATGGGTTATCTTGCTTATGTGGTTGATAATTGAGTTGGGAAGCAGGCTCTAGTTTCATAGGTGGATGCCTCCAGATAGTTTGTCGATGTTTTCCTAGAGGAGTTTCCCGGTGTGCCTCCGGAGAGGCAGGTTGAATTCTGGATTAATTTGGTTCAGAGTATGGCTCCAATTGCTAAGGCATTGTAATGATTGGAACAATTGGAAATGCAGGATTTGTCCTCTTAGCTTCAGGAGCTATTGGGTAAGCAGTTTATAGACCGAGCAGTTCTCCGTGGGGAGCATCGATTTTTTTCGTCAAGAAGAAGGATGGTTCACAACAAATGTGCATTAATTGCGGGAGTTAAACAAGTTGATAATGAAGAACTGTTATTCCCTTCTGCGGATTAATGACCTCTTCGATCAGTTGCACGATGCATCTTGGTTCCCCAAGAATAATCTGAGGTCCAGGTATCATTAAATGAGTGTTAGAGAGGAGGACATGGAGAAGACGGTGTTTCAAACTCGTTATGGTCATTGCGAGTTCATGGTGTTGCCATTTGGGCTCAACAATGTGCCTGCTGCATTTATGGATTTGATGAATCAGGTATGAAGGTCGATGCTCGATCGATCAATCATTGTTTTCATTGATGATATCTTGGTGTATTCCAAGACTAGGGAGCAACATGAGGAGCATGTTCAAGAGCTCGTGGGAAGTTTTAGGTGTGAACGGTTGTATGCCAAGTTCTCAACGTGCGAGTGATAGTGTCAAATTTATACACATTTCTAGGCAATATTTTAATACCTTTTAAGCTATAATTTAGTTAATTGCAAAGATATTTGATACTTACAATTTTTAAATTATATTTTGCATCCAAAAGGAACAATCTTGAAGATAAAAGACCAAAAGCGACAAGAATTGAAATTTCGGAGGATTGGAGCAGAAAAAGATACAAAAATGATGTTATTGGACAGCTTGACCCCTCGTCAGTATTTTGACCATATCTCATGACTCATAACTCCGATTGACGAGATTCAAAATGATATAAAAACTACACAAAATTTCGGATGACTTTTTTTTGGTGCCAAATACTAACTCCCAGTTCTCACGACGTGAGGAGTATAATCTCACGCCATGAGATTGATTCTTCTAGAAGATAGTTATGCAGAATGTAGTTTCCTTGCCGAATACGAACTCTACAGATCTCACGATGTGAGACACTAATTCTCACGACATGAGACGCGATGTTTGGTAAATATAAATATCCATTAGCATATTGAATTTGGGGAGGTTGGATCTGATTTCCTGGAGTTATAATCGAATTTAGAGGTCAAAAAAGTACGAAAATCACTTTTTGAAATGAGAGATTGTTTGAAGATCAAGAATTTGAAGATTGAAATGCTACATTCAGTTTGCATTAATTTAATCATGTCAATTTATTATGAACTTGTGTGTTTACTTTCAGATATGACTAGCTAAATTAGTAGACTTTCGTTTACCTAGATGAAACTTTGAATCTATGGCTTAGTTTATTAATTTATGGATTTTTTATAAGTTGGTTTTATGCATGAGTTTGATTATCATTACCTAGCATGTTAAAGAGTGTGACTTTGTTGCTTAAATTCAGGTCTTGTGTAGTTTAGTGACCATTAAATTAGATGAACTTGTTACCTAGTAGTTTAGTGACTATTAAATTGCTAGAGGTAGGATCGATCAAATCTTAGATAAGTGATAAAAGTAACTAATTTACTTGTGCTAGAGAACATAAATTATGACCATAATTGTGTTTTCTTAGATAAATCCTACATAGCCAATCTATAATTGATAACTAATTTTGTGTTTTGCTTATGTTTGACCATACAAGGTAGTTCATGAATTGGTAAAAAGATTAGTAAATTTGGACTTGAATTACTAATAGAATAATAGATGGTGACCAACTTTAATAATCCATAATTAGTAGCTAACCATAGAGGAGAAATGATTCGAACTAAACGGAAGTGTTTTTAGAATATTGATTAAAATTATGATTTAATTGTTAAAGTTTGTCTGAACTTGTAAAATCAGATAAAATGCGATTTTAACTTTTGCTTGTTTTAGGTTAACTTTTAGTAATTAGGTTAATTAATTGAATCCGTTCCGTAAGTTCGATACCCGACTATTTGTGCTTTACTATTTGCAAAAAGGAACATTGCTTTTAGTCGAATAACTAGTTAGATAGTTGGTAAAACTAGTAGGTGTAGTATTTCGACACATCAAGTTTTTGGCGCCGTTGCTGGGGAACAGCTATCTTAGTTGTTAGTTTAATTGATTTAGGTTAATCGATCCTTGTTGCGAGGTAAAAACCTCAAAAAGCTAATTTTTTGCTAAGTTTTTATTTTTCTGTTTGTTTAGTTTTCACGACGTGAGGGACACCTCTCACGACGTGAGTTTAGTAGTTCTCGGTTTTTATTTATTTTATTTTTAGTTCGTTTTTTTACGTATTTTCCAAATCTCGATGCTTTTGACGCTTTTCTTGAGGAAGGAGAAAAGGAATTAGTGCGAGAAGATGAGGGATATGACTCAGACGAAGATTTAAGGGAGCTGAAAAAATGGATGGATGAAATCCTTCCCGACGAGCCAGAACAAGCTGAGCTAGAGATAGAAGATGAGGAATTTCATCTAGAAAGAAACTTGGTGCAGCTGGAAAGTTTGCTAGCAGAATGCCCGGACAAAGAACAAAAACAAGCAGAAATTCAAGACCGACATCATGATATGATCATTAGCATGACGTGAGCTCCTGATAGTTTGGTTTGTGTTTCAATGCATGGGGTGACAGCTTCAACTTTGAAGAAGGTTGTAAAGAACGATCCTTTTCTGACAAGCAACCAACCGGTCTCCACCATTTTTAATTTTTTGGGACTAAATAGATGCTTGCTTGTTTGCCCAAAAATTGAAACAAGAGGTCAAATTTTACAAGTTGGTATGAAGAGAGTATTCGATGAAACAAATGGATTAATAACGAGTGGATTGACAGTTTATTAAGTTGGGAGTCCAGCTCAAGACTCGCACAAAAATAAGTGCTTATCGGGAGGCAACCCGATGTTTGAAAAATCTATATCCTTTTATTTTATTTCATTTTTTATTTTTATTTTCTTATTTTATTTTTTGGTGTGTTTAATTTGTGTGTTTATTTTTATTTTTAAAGACATGTAACCGGATGGTAGATGTTTGTTTTCTTGTTCCAACAAATGGTTTGTTTTGCTCGCAGAATTATTAGAATGTAGTGAGAAAGAAGTCGTGAGCGTTAGAGATAAGAATCGAAACCCATACTTTTTGATTAGTGTCGGGTGAATTTAGTGTGCGAAAAGAGATTAGAGAAAGAGAGGGTCCAGAAAAATAGAGGTTTATAAGAGTCTTAATCCGTTAAGAAGTTCAATTGCATTTCACTTGGATAGAAGAATTACTGCACAATTGCAATCTGTGAACTCACGACGTGAGCCTTCACTCCGCACGTCGTGAGCTCGATGCCATCAAGATTCAAAAATCGATTTAGTTCGACACCACATCGTGGCCATTCTTACCATGTCGACAATAATAAAAATGGCATTTTTATTCTACTCTTTCAACTTTACTATGTGGCGTATGCTTTCCTACATTGAGATATTATGCTTTGAAAATCTTATGCACCACACTCTTTGAAGATGCAAGTTGTTGATTTATATTTTGCCAGCACATTCACATATATCGATGAAGTCCAAGTTCCAGTCACATAATCAAGAAGTTCAAGTTTTACACACTTTCAAAATTCGATCTCGCCACTAGTACCCCATGGGAGTCTGTTCATTTTTGTCCTTTTATTACTTTTATATTATTTTATGCATACAATGAAGGCATTGTATGTAGGACTTGAGCAAAAAAAGTGAGATATATATAAAAAATAGAGAGAAATTACAAGAAAAAAGTTGTAAGAATTTTGGAGCTATCAAAGTATGAAGATCAAAAGATCAAAATTCCAAAGGAAAAAAAAATTGAAGATATCAGATATCATAAAGGTGGTGAATTCAAAGAAATCAAATACCAAATATCAAAGAAGTGAAGAATTCCAAAAGCTCCATTATGGTATCTAAAGTTGTAGTTTTCTAGATTATGTATGCTTGGGTAACATAACCAAAAATACCTTGAGGTTAAGAAAGATTTATGAGGATTGATTCGGAGGGTTGCAGAAATGAGTGTCGTATAAGCTAAGGGGTGAAGGTTCATAAGGATTGCGAGTATTTAGGATTGGGGACGTTTTTAGAAACCTTAGACACAAATATGCGCATTAAGGTCCTGGAATAATGGTTGAGTTCAAAATGGATTGTTCTTTGTGATGCTAGTGATGAAGGTTTGAATTTAATATAATTAGATTTGCTTGAGGGTAAGCAAAAGATAAGTGTGGGGTATTTTGATAGTGTCAAATTTATACACATTTCTAAGCAATATTTTAATACCTTTTAAGTTATAACTTAGTTAATTGCAAAGATATTTGGTACTTATAATGTTTAAATTATATTTTGCACCCAAAAGGAACACTCTTGAAGATAAAAGACCAAAAGCGACAAGAATTGAAACTTCGGAAGATTGGAGCTGAAAAAGATACAAAAATGATGTTACTGGACAACTTGACCCCTCGTCAGTATTTTTACCATATCTCATGACTCGTAACTCCGATTGACTAGATTCAATATGATCTAAAAACTACACAAAACTTTGGATGACTTTTGGTTTTGTGCTAAATGCTAATTCCCAGTTCTGACGACGTGAGGAGTATAATCTCACGCCGTGAGATTGATTCTTCTAGAAGATAGCTACATGGAATGTAGCTTCCTTGCCGAACACGAACTCTACTGTTCTCACGATGTGAGACACTAATTATCACGAAGTGAGACACGACTTTTGGTAAATATAAATATCCATTAGCATATCGACTTTGGGGAGGATGGATCTAATTTCCTGGAGTTATAATCGTGTTTAGAGGTCAGAAAACACCTTTTGAAAGGAGGGATTGTTTGAAGATTAAAACGCTGCATTCGGTTTGCATTAATTTCATCATGTCAATTTATTATGAACTTGTGTGTTTACTTTCAGATACGAGTACCTAAATTAGTAGACTCTCGTTTAGCGAGATGAAACTTTGAATCTATGGCTTAGTTTATTAATTTATGGATTTTATAAGTTGGTTTTGTACATGTGTTTGATTATCATTAACTAACATGTTAAAGTTTGTGACTTTGTTGCTTTAATTCAGGTTCTATGTAGCTTTGTGACCATTAAATTACATGAACTTGTAACCTAGTAGTTTAGTGACTATTAAATTGCTAGAGCTACGATCGACCAAATCTTAGATAAATGATAAAAGTAACTAATTTACTTGTGCCAGAGAACATAAATTATGACCATAATTGTGTTTTCTTAGTTAAATCTTACATAGCCCATCTATAATTCATAACTAATTATGTGTTTTGCTTATGTATGACCATACAAGGTAGTTCATGAATTGGTAAAAAAGATTAGTAAATGTGGACTTGAATTACTAATAGAATAATAATTGGTGTCCAACTTTAATAATCTATACCTAGTAGTTAACCATAGAGGAGAAGTAAATCGAACTAAACGGAAGTGTGTTTAGAAAATTGATTAAAATTATCAGTTAATTGTTAAAGTTTGTCTGAACTTGTAAAATCAGATAAAAACCCATTTTAACTTTTGCTTGTCTTAGATTAACTTTTAGTAATTAGGTTAATTAATTAAATATGTTCCTTGAGTTTGATACCCGACTGTTTGTGCTATACTATTTTCGAAAAGGTACACTTCCTTTAGTCGAATAGCTAGTTAGATAGTTGGTAAAACTAGTAGGTGTAGTATTTCGACACATCAGTGAGTTTTGGTTACGAGAGGTCCAATTCTTGGGGATATCTTGTTAACCAGGATGGGATTTTTGGTTGATCCAACCAAGATCGAGGTCGTGATGTTGTGGGAGGTTCCGAAGTCTCCTTCGAAGATTAGGAGTTTCTTGGGTTTAGCCAGATATTATCGGATATTTATTGGCGTCTTCTCCAAGATTGTTGTACCCCTCACTCATCTGATGAGGAAGGGTGTGGATTTCCGTTGGGGCCCTGAGCAGCAGGCGACATTTGAGACTTTGGGACGAAAGTTATGTGAGGCCCCAGTGATTAACCTCCCTAAGTGTGTTGAGGATTTTTTTTCGTATTTTGTGAGGCATCCATAACTGGTTTGGGTGCAGTGCTTATGCAATATGGGAGAGTTATTTATACCTCTAGGCAGCTGAAGACGCATGAGGGATGATATCTGATACATGATTTGAAGTTGGGCGCGGTAGTGTTTGCCCTCAAGATTTGCCGACATTATCTTTATGGGGTCTATTGTACCATGTACACGGATCACAAGAGTTTAAGATATCTCACAGGTCAGCCGAATCTGAATATGAGACAACGTAGGTGGCTTAACATGATCAAGGATTATGACTGTGAGATTCCGTATCACCCTTAGGAAAGAGAATGTGGTTGTTGATGTTTTGATCTACAAGATGGGTAGTTCTGCTATTGAGGGTATATGTGTGAGGATATCAATTGATTTTCTGCTTCTTGATTTGATTAGGGAGGCTCCGGATGAGGGAATCAAGAAGGAGAATTGGAAAAAGGGGAGACTCAGGGGTGAGATTGATAGGTTTTCTACTGATAATTGTGGATTATTTACCTGATATGGATTGGTTTGGGTTCTAGATTTTGGTGGGATCAGGTAGAATGTGTTGGAGGATGCACACAAGTCCAGGTTTACGATACACCTTGGAGCCACCTAGAGGTATTGGGATTTGAGGCTTAGTTATTGGCGTCTGTGCATAAAAGGAGAGATAGTGTGGTATGTCGAAAGGTGCTATCTGTCAGATGGTCAAGGTCGAGCACCAGAGGTCGCATGGCAAGTTCTAGCCATTGGAGGTTCCCATGTGGAAATGGGAACGTATTACTATGTATTTCATCACCAAGTTACCTCAGACGGCTAAGGGATTCGATGCAATATGGGTTATCGTGGACTGTATGACCAAGAGCACCCACTTTCAAGCGATTCGGGAGAGTTTTTATGTTTTGGTAAAAAAATTACAAAAGTGAAACTCAACCAAATTGTATGAGAGCCTTTGATGTTTAGGGTAAAAAAAGTACAAAATGATAATCAAAGTGACACAAGTGGTTTACAAGGAAAGCCCTTGATCCTTGCTAGGGCCTCCGGCATAAAACCTGGGAGATGATAATGATCACATGCCTTCATGATTTTATTGAATAAAAATTAGTGATTACCGAAATGAATGTGTAAATAAGTAAAAGTATCCTAAATGAGCAAATCATGTGTGTAGTGTGATGAATACAGGTGTTATTTATAGTCTAAAGCTAATAACAAGAAGTCAGATAATTTCGGGATCCTCCAAGATCATAGAAACTAGC
This sequence comes from Lactuca sativa, assembly GCF_002870075.4. NCBI lineage: Eukaryota > Viridiplantae > Streptophyta > Magnoliopsida > Asterales > Asteraceae > Lactuca > Lactuca sativa. The sequence continues at coordinate 191,661,585 of NC_056623.2, read as the reverse complement.
AAGTTAACACTTAATTATGTAACAATTAACATAAAAATAAGATCGGTTAATACTTAAAACATGAGTCTACGACCTAAAACTAACAATTAAGTACTTAGCATATTAGCAAGTTCATTTAAGTTAAGTCCATAAGATTTAAGGTCGTGACTTAACACTAAAAAAGCAAGTAAAATTAGTTAACCGATATCCCACCTGGAAATCACTTGGAAATATCAGTAAATATCACCGATATTTGCGGTCCGATATTTTGGACCGATATTTGACACCGCTATTTTGAAAAGTACCGATAACCGATATCCCACCTGGAAATCACCGATATTAACCGCTTAGCTCAGGACACCCCCAAGTAAATGGACCAAATGCGGGCTGTTGTTGAGAGAACTGAGAGACAAACTAGGGAAGTGATCGGAGACTCCCGAGCGAGACAGTTAGTTTGAGAGGTACGAGTACGAGATACCGAGCAACAAGTAGCTCGTCTCCGAGGTGCATTCACTTCATCAGCACCACTACCAGACACTTTCCGCCACAATTAGGATCGGCCTTTTCTTTTCCCCCCTACTATCCGTTATGACTCTCTTTCGTGTACTAAGAGGGTACTTACCAATGGAACAATTATGTGCTATCTTTATTTCAGATTACTACATAAATTCAATTATATGCACAACCTAACCCTCAAAACTGCTAGATACTTAAGGATCTCGAAACCAAAACAATCCATATACTCTAAGGATAGACGTAACGATCGTGCCAAATCTGCGATTACCTACTACCGTAAATACATCATAGGGGTGTAGATGGAAGCAGTGAGAATTATACAACAAGATGCAAAATTTATAGAGTACAACCAGGAATGACGATCATTACTTACGATCTGGCTTATCAACATGCAGCAGGAAAATGCCACCCCGTAGGAATAACAAGCACACCCGCGAGACACCGCTCCTGCAGATGGACTCTGCTACATTCCAAGCTGTTGTAACAGCGACAGTAGCCGCTGCTATGACACAAATCAATGCAAACAACACCAATGGAGGCGGAAATCGCATTGACAACTCCAGCCAAAGAAACGAGCATGGGAACCAACAAGTGACAGCTTTTCAAGGCACACTAAACCCTAAGCTTAAGAGTAGGAAGCAAAATCCTGGAAGTAAGAGAAAGGGACATCCAACTCAAAGGTTCTCAAAGAAGCAACATGTTGTTGCTGTTAATGCAACCATGACCCCTATTACACCAACATCAGCGAGACCATATGCGGGAAGCCTTTGAAAATGCAACCAATGCAATTTCCATCATAACGGAGCCTGCCGGGAGATGCATTGTAAGAAATGCAACCGAAAGAATCACACCACCAAATACTGTAGAACTTATCCATGTCAGAATCGTCAGTCAAATGAAAACAACAACAATCGCAACAACCTTAACAACAACACCAATGATGAGACTAGTCACACCTGCTATGGGTATGAGGGAACCGGTCACTTCTGGCACAATTGCCCCAAGGATAACAATCAACGAGCAGAAGGATCAGAAATGGTCCTGACCTTGGGTCAAGGCGAAGCAGTCCAAGACCCAACGGTTGTTACCGGTACGTTCCCACTTAACAACTCTTTCGCTTACCTCTTATTCAATAGTAAAGCTGAGCGAAGCTTTGTTAGTAACATATTCAAACACTTACTAAAATAACAACCCCAGAGGCTAAACTAAGCCTTAATGATGGAGATGACTAATGGGAAAACCGAATCAACCAAAGATATTTATGTAGGGTATACCTTAACACTAAACAACCATTCATTTCAAATAGATTTTATGTGAGTAAATATTAGGAGTTTTGCTGTGATAATCGGCACGGATGGGTTAAGCCCCCACCATGCTGATATTATGTGTCGCGAGAAGGCAGTTTGCCTTCACCTCCCCAATCACGAAACTCTAATAATCTATGGTGATAAACCTGGCACCAAATCCTTGTCCTATCTCGTGCATCAAGGCACAGAAGTGCCTGCACCAGAAGAACTATGTTTTTCCTCACTCATGTTGTGGACAAGATTGAGGAATAAGTAAGCATACAGAGTATTCCAATAGCATGCAATTTTCTGGATGTATTTCCCGAAAAAAAAACTTTCGGGAGTATCCCAGAGGGACAGGTCGAATTTAGAATCGACCTCATATTGGGAACCACATCAATTGCCAATTCACCCTATAGGTTGACTCCCGCCGAAAATTCAGAAGTTATCCGGTCAATTAAGAAGAATTGTTGTGCAAAGGATTCATCAGACCAAGCTTCTCACCCTGGAGAGTTGCGGTCTTGTTCGTCAAGAAGACAGGCCTTTCAAAATGTGCAACAATTTTAGGGAATTGAATAAGCTCACTATCAAAAACCGATACCCACTTCCTCAGATTAACGACCTATTTGGCCAGCTCCAAGGAGCTAGTTACTTCTCTAAAATTGATCTAAGAACCGGTTATCATCAATTTCGAGCCCGAGAAGAGGACATTCCAAAAACTGCTTTCCAAACTCATCGCGACCATTTCAAATTCGTTGTGACACCCTTCGGTCTAATGAATGCTCCCACTATATTCATGAGCCCTAGTAACAGAGTTTTCCCAACCATTCCTAGTCAGCCTTTTAATTATCTTCATCAATAACATACTCTTCTGCTCTCGAAGCAAAAACAAAACATTGTCAACACCTGTGACCGACCTTGGAAAGCATCAAATACATAGAATATCGCGGAGGAAGCACTACATGGATGGATAAAGCTCTAAAAGTGAAAAGACGAAGCTTATTGTTATAAGAGCTGAGTTGGGCGCTATTCGGGTGACCGTCGAAAGGATAACCCAACCTGCCTATTTCCTACTAATACAAAAATAAAACAAGATGGAAAGATTTACATGGATCTATAGTAAAGAGATCGTGAGACTCCATGAAATATCAGTATCTATTATCTTGGATCGGGATGACAGAACTACTTCAAGATTTTGACAGTCACTTCAGAAGGCTATGGGAACACAGCTAGAGAGGAGCGTTGTTTACTACTCTCAAACCAATAGCCAAAGCGAACGAACCATTCAACCACTCGAAGTCCTGTTACAAGTCTAGGTGTTAGAATTCAACAAGCCAGGGGATACCCAATTTCCCTTGATTGAATTATCATACCATAACAGCTATCGCACAAGCATCAAGGCTGCTCTCTTCGAAGTTGTATATGGTCGTAAATGCAGATCACTCGTCAATGCTCACACGGGACCAGAAAACTATTCACGAGATGAAAGAGAAGATAATCCAAATCAGAACTTGACTTCAAGCATCGCGAGATCGACAAAAGAACTATGCTGACAAGCGGCGTAAGCCATTAGGATGCCAAGTCGGGGATCGCGTGTTATTAAAGGAATCTCCTTGGAAAGGAGTGATTCCCTTTAGGAAACGAGAAAACTAAACCCACGATACATCGGACTGTTCGGGATTCTTGCTCGGATTGGCCCAAAGACTTATAAGCTACAGTTGCCTGTAGAGCTCAGCAACATACACCCCGTGTTCCATGTCTCAAATTTGAAAAAGTGCCTATCAGGCAAAACCCTTATCATTCCTTTAGAAGAGATCGAAATAAATGAGAATCTCATGTTCGTCGAAGAACCAGTCAAGGTATTGGGTAGTGAAGTAAAGCGTACAAAACAAAGCCGCATCTCGATTGTGAAGGTTCGATGGAACGCTAAGCGTGGACCGAAATTCACATGGGAACGCAAAGATCAGATGAAGTACCTATTCTCACATTCATGAACCTATCTTTCGAAAGAATTTCGGGATGAAATTCCCTCTAACGGGGGGATGATGTCACAACTGGCATTTGCTAGGAAATTCTACTCTTAGGTAATCATTCGCCTAGTGTAATAACTTTTACTCTATGTGAATATTATACCCTAATCTCGTCCAAATACATCTCACATGTTCAACTGAGGGTTGGAAAGCTTAGAAATCCCGGTTCAAGTTCTTTATAGACTAGGGCACTCTTATTGGACCCAATTTATAAATTTATAACATTTTGGGCCATTTGGGTCTAGAATGATTCATCCTAACCCTAATGGGCCTTGTTGGTCCACAAATGACTTAATTAACCTTATTGGGCCATAACAAATTCAATTAGCTTTAATGGAATCAAATCCATTCCTTTATGCTAATATAGGCCGTGAACATCCTAAAGGCCCAATGGGCTGAAAAGTATTTATTGGGCTTCACAAACTCGAGCGAAACCAAGAGTGGGCAAACCAAATTCAACTCCATTTATCATAGGCCCAATTCTAGACCCACACTCATATATTTGTACATATGAGTTATAAAAAAAAAAAGAAAAAGAAAGAAAGGAAGAAATCTAGCAAAAATTGTAAGCTTGCCACATAATTATTGTTTGGAGGTAATCTAGGAAGGAACTCTTAAACCACCATGTAATAACCACAAATCAAATCACAATCTCTCTTTCATCTACTTATGGCCGAAGATACACACACACACACTCCATTGCAAAAATCTCTCTCAAACATTCACAAGAACACTCTTTCCTTCCTCCTTAATTTTCGAGATCTTGAGCATCTTCAAGAAGGTTTCCACCACCAAAAATCCTTATTCTTGGTAAGTCTCTACATATCCAAGTTATATAACTCCTTTCTCATGAAATATTACTCCTTCTAAACAAGATTTTGGTGATCATACTCCTTAGAAACTTCTTAAACTCGAAATCCTCATCAAGGTGTTGCTAGGAACCAAAAATCTCTTCAATTCTTCATCAAAAACCGAAATCTTCAAACACGGTGACTTCATACCCCCTTGTTTTTGGTTTTTACTTGTTTTTGGGGGAGAATACAGGTTGATTTGTGTAGATCTATGTGTATATGCATGACTATGTGTGTTTTCCATGAATTATTTGGTGATTATGTGTTGATTTCTTCATTAATCTAAAAATATGTTAAGAACTTGAAGTTTATCACTTGGATATTCATAAGAACCTTTAGAAAAGTATGTTTTAACACGTATAATACATTTAAACTAGTATATCTGAGATTTATACACTTTAAATAGCAAAAAAATGAGTGTTGTGTTGTAAGATCTACAAATTAAACTCATAAAACAGCCCTTGACAGGAAAGTTTTGGTCCAATCTCGGATTATTTTAACCCTCTTAATGGAAGTATTTTTCAAAATTGTTTTACATGGATAAAGTTCAGATTTATACATTTAAAATGACTACTCTCACGTTTTCATACGATTTTTCTACAATTTTTGGCGAATTTTACAAAACTACCTATCAAATTTGAAATACTTTCGGACCAGCCTGTGAAGGTGAGCAATTTTACAATTGTTAGAAGCCATTAAAAATTATGAGAAAACTTTTGAACAAATTACACAAAATTTCCAAAATTCCAGAATTTACGGATCCAAATTTTGACTTACGATGATTTTTCTACAAATTTTCCAAAAACTAGGTCGGAAAGGCCCAAAACCAGAAAAATGTGTATTTCCACATAAATCAAGCCAAAAATGATATTTTGACAAAAATGGGTTTAAAATGTTATTTTTACCACAAACTAGTCATCAATATAAGTTTTGAACAAAATGGATACTAAGGTGTTATTCTTAAAAAATTGGGCCATAATTTCTAAATTTTTGGCTTATTGGGCCAAGAAAGTCATTTTTACAAAAAGTGGGCTTTATATATCAATTTTGTAAATAATCAAGCAAAAATAAACAAAACAATAACAAACAAGTTAAAAACGATATTCGTATCCTTATTGGGCCTAGAAATAATATACATGTTTAGTGGGCCTTAGTGTCCTTTTACATGTATATTAGGCTCGGGATAGATATTCATATCCTTATTGGGTCTGAAAATAATATACATGTTTAGTGGGCCTTAGTGTCCTTTTACATGTATATTGGGCTCGGGATAGACATTCATATTCCTTTTAAGCCTGGAAAAATTAGACACGTATAGTGGGCCTTAGTGGTCCACTTACATGTTTATTGGGCCTAGGAATGAGTTTTATATGTGTTCTTTTTTCTTTTGATATTTTAGTGAATACTTGAACCAAAACCAACGATAAACTAACAAATGGATTAATTTGATCATTTTCTAGGTTATTGGGCCTTAGTGGCCCATTTTTATGTGTGAGAGGTCCTGTATACTATTTATATGTTTATTGGGCCTCATTAACCCATTAACATGTGCGACAGACCTTGGATACTATTTGTGTGCTATTTGGGCCTGTAAATACTTTACATGTGAAATGGGCCTTATTTGTCCTTTCATATATATTCCAGGCCCATGTTATATAATCTCATTCCAATTGGGTCTTGAAATGATTTACATGTTTAGAGATGCCTTAGTGGTTCACTTACATGGATCATTGGGCATGGAAGGAGTTTATACCTTTTTCTTCGCGTAAATTCGATTAAGGATCTAGTGAGTTTTGTCGGTTGGCGCCTATTAAGTGTACAATTGTAGCCTATACTTATAACCAGAGTCTCTTGGAGGGGGAACGGGGATTTGTGTATATATCTATATGGGGATGACACCCCACACCTGAGCTGTTCGCTACAGTTAGACTAACTCAGTCTAGGGTGATGAAAACCTTATAATCAAAGTCAAAACCCGCATCCAACGACACTAAGACAGGTGAAGTTGTCATTATTTAGTATGGTTATTAGAGGGATTAACGTTATGAAGTTTACGGAAGACCCTTCTTTTTTCTTTTGGATTACCCGGAAGCATTCTCGTATTGGTACTCGACCTCGGGGGTTGGTATGGCAGCTTTCTCTTTTACAACAACATCGGGTTGTCTGGGAACATTCTCTTTACATGCTATTTACATTCTCTCTACATTCTTTTTACCCCTTTTAGTCAAATAAACAAAAACATACATGCATTAATACAAGATCTGACACAAACATTCTAAACAGTTTTCAGAAAATATCGGATTTTCTGGTGGTTTCAAAGTTATACAAATCATTTTCAAAAACATGCTTATGAACACACCAACATTTTTATGTTGACCGTCTTTCAAAATAACTTGTATTCTCAGGAAACCGTTGAAGCCGAGATGAACGAAACAAACTAATGGATATTGTGTTATATTTTGTTTCATCATACTCTTGCTATTTTGGCATGTAATATTCAAATACAATACTCGATGTAAACAATGAATGTTGTTATATTACATGTGTGATGATGATGATGTTATGTTTCAATTATATTCACTGTAATGATATTTCAAGATGAAGTCACACACAAGCCCCCGGATGTTTCCGCCATCTAGTTCGGGGGTGTGACAGATTGGTATCAGAGCATTGTTTATAGTGAACTAGCATATCTAATCATATAGGATATGTAACTATAAATACAATGGGGCTAAACAACTCTGAACATAATAATTAAAATACATACCTTTGTGTGCATTTTAGAATAATAACACAACAAGAACAGTAAAAGTCTTTGGAGGATTTGAGCATCGCTATTAAACTCCAGCAGTTATGTAGTCGTATTGGGGGTGAATGTAGCCTGATCAACTACATTCATTCAAAATACGACCAACATGTTTTTGGGAGTAATTGTGATGGACAATGAATCAAAAACTTACCACTTGATTATCCAAAGAGCTTATAGAATCTAACCTAAACAAAATTAAATTGCTATAGGAGTAATTGGAATGCTATTTGTTTCTAGTATTTATACCCCTTCGTGCAATACACTATAGGCGAGTATCATTATCTAGGAAACCCCTATCTCCCTAGTCAGGGAATAACAGGGTGGCTCGACCCAGAGGAAGACCCAGAAGGAGACTCAGAGGAAGAACCAAAGGAGGAACATGGAGTAGAACTTGCAAATGGACCCGCCGAGTCAATAGTGGACCTCGAAGAGGAAGAGCCAAAGGGAAATGGTGATGATGACTCGGATGCAGAATCCGATGTCATCAATCCTCTATGTAAAGCCAGAGTACCGACTTATCGTGTGGGCCCCGGTGGACCCATGCCCCTTTGGGCACACGATATTCTTTATATCTTGCCATCAAGGGTCCTACCATTGCTTCCAAGTCTTCGAGCAACTCACCCAATCATATAAATGTAATTTCCATTGTTCAGGATGCCTTGCATTTATGCAATCAGTTGAGAACTCATAGAACGTATATGCACAGTTGACTTCAACCAGAATGGGACAGAAACAAAAATTGTGTCAACACGATAGGTTACACACCTCAAGTCTTGTGCTAGTGTTTAACAATAGGTTTACCTTTCATTAGTTCTTGAAACTTTTCAAGATCATTTGGACTCCCACTGACCTCTTGACATATAATATTCTCTTGTCAAGAAACATTTCTTGAAAAAACAAATATTCAGTGTAGGTCCTTATCAAGGCAAATACTATACACAATTGGTCTTAGTTGGTCTTTGTCTTATCCAGGACATTACAACTTACCAATTTCAAATGTGCAAGAGCAAGAAAACATTTTCCTACTTCACATTTGATGAGTGTGTTAAAATTTCTTAAGATGATGTCACTCAAATCACAATTTTGGAGTATGACTCTAAGACTTGATTTTGGAACGAAGTATGATTCACCTATTGATTTAACCATTTCAAAAAATTTCGATTCCTCTTCTTAGCCATACTAGTGTACTAAGGTGTCCTCAGAGGATCAATTGTGATACGGTTTCAAAATCACTAAGTTAATCATAAAATAGATACATAAGTACTCTCCCATCTTTTCAGATTGGAGAAACTTTTATCTTTCTGCCTAATTGATTCTTCTTATTCGTTCTGCTATTCAATGAAACCTTTTCCAATGATTCACAATCATACTTAATCTTTTAAGTATAATCACATTTACTAATCTTTTAACAAATCATGACAAACATTTTATCGTTCTTTGTGGTGGACTTAACTAGTGCACAACATTGTGTACCAGATCTCCTAGTCCTTCACTTGACTCAAATACTTATGTGAACAAGGAATTAGTCTTAATTTCCCAAATACGAAGTTTCTCATTCATCATACAATACCAGTTGCATGATTCCAAATTTTTGTCCAATTGAAACTTGGGCGATGAGAATCTTTCCTTATTTTGTAAATTTCTGACATTACCACAAATAACATAACTAATAATCAAATCCTTTCATAATATTGCTAACTATAGAAATATTCAAACACTAATTTTCATAAAATCCATCGCAAGTAAACATAAATAAGATAAAATGAAAGTTTATTTTATTGCGGAAAAAATCTTGTCCTTACAATGCGATTACAAATGAAAACTATGTAAATATTATTTAGCAGTCTATCCTATCTCTAAAGTAGCAGCTTAAAAATCCAATCTTTGAATCATGCGATCGAAATCCATTTCTTCATGACTAGATTCAGCTCACTTCTTTCTTTTTAAGCTTCTTTTTTTCTTTGATCCTGCAAAACACCAAATGTAATCTTATCACATTATGTATTACGGATCCAAAACAAAACTTAATAGAGGTAGATAGTGGATTTTACCTAAAGTAGAGTCATACATCTTGACTCTCCCATGTCTTAGATCTCTCAGGTAGTTAGGGAAGCTTTGTGACCAATGCCCCTTCTCTTGGCAGTAGAAACACACAGGTTCTTTGGGAATGGCACAAGGGACTATCTTAGACTTAGCCTTTCTCTTACATAGAGAAAACTTTTCTGGACTTCTAATGTTGCCATTGTCCATAGAAGGTTGAGACATTGATTTACAAGACAAATTTTCTTGACCAGTCCGCCAGATCATTTCTGATTCAGTAGCAACAAGAAAATAAGTTAAATCAATGAGGGTCACGTCTCGGTCCATCATATAGTACTCTCTAATGAACTCACTATATGATTCGGGAAGTGACTGAAGAACCAAGTCAACAGCCACCTCCTAGAGACATCGACACCCAACATTCCCAATCTATCAATATGAAACTTCATATCAAAGACATGAGCGCATACCGACTTTCCATCTTCGTGTCTTTTTGCCAATAGGGTTTGAGTGACCTTGAAATTTTCAAGTCTTCGAACACATGGATCAGGGAGAATTATAGGAGGTGGTGGAGGAAGTGAAGCATGATTTCCATTTCCACAATCCAATCATGGAACATCATCTTCATGTGGAAAACTCTTTCCAACGGATTCAGGAAGACAATAGTTGTCAGACTTTGACATCTACAAATTAAGAGAAATTCAATTTAGTTGATTGGGTCCTTAATAAAACACCCAAATGAGATAATAAGGCTAGGACCCAACACAATATTCTACAACTTGGAAGACGGGTTCTATAATCCAAATTGTAGTACATTTGAAGGTAGACAAATGACGATTTACCAATTTCCACCATGAAAAAGGAAAATTAAAAGTTTAAGTTTTAAATGAATTGAAACTCCTAGATCTTTTGAGATTCATTGAACATTTCAATGGCAAGTTTAATCTCGATTATGCCCTTCATTTGTGTCTGGGATGCCGAGGATCACAAATAAGTTGTGATTATCCATGCGAATGTACAAGGTGCCCTCAATGTTACAGTCACCTAATCGACGTGTTGGTTAACCACCAATGCCAATCCCAACTTAGTGTCCCGGTTAACCACACATGTTCCACTAATTGTCTTGGAAAGAGTAGAAAGTGTAATTCCATGGAATTGCATCAAATTCACTATTTCCTAAAGTAACTAAGATTTGGGAATTTATAAAAGTGTTTAGTTACTTCGTATTTCATTATACTTACAATGGAAGGTTGTGTCATATCCTACCCATTCGGCTAACGACCCTCAACTAGTCAAGAGTGCGGTGGGTAAGAGTGGATACCCATTCAATCGCCATTTTATAGGCAAATTCCTTAAACACCCCTTAGAGACAAGCTTCGTGAATGAAGCCTACTAACGGTAAGACTGACTCTTTACTCATACATATATAATATGTTAAACCTTTTAAATGTTATATAGTATAAGGTGTATTTTCCACTTTTAAAATACTATGTGGTCTAATTTAATAGATTATACTTTTAATTTAATTAAATGTAAACCAAATTATTATAGATTTATTAACTCTCTTTTAATTATGCACTTAATTAACTTAATATAACCATAAGGGTGTAATTTGAACTTTTTCAAAAAAAAAACTAGGGTTTTAGAGTTTAATATTTCAAAATTAAACTTTTAATCAAAATTTTAAATTTCAAAACTTGAGGGCATGTTCTGAACTTTTCAAAACATTAGGGTTTAGAATTTAAATATTTCTAAATTAAACTTTTTAATAAAAAATTTAAATTCCAAAACTTAAAGGCAAGTTTTGAAACTTTTCAAAACATTATCAAGAACATTCTAGATCAAATTACAAATAATAACAATTAAACAGTAAATTGGTGATTATCTAAATTTGACCTAATTCAACTTCTTACAAGATAATTCAAAACAAAATTACAAATAATTAATATTTATCTTATAAAACAAGTAATTATCTTAATTTTGACAATTATCTTCTATTTTGGTAAGGATAATCACCAAATATTGATAAATTTCGGATTTTATTAATGAAAAACATTTTTGGTAATTATCCTACAGCAAAATAGGACAAAATCCCACAAAATCAGCCATCTGCGACTCTGACTCGTCGAGTCAGCACTGGACTCGGCGAGTTCCCAGTGGACTCGGCGAGTCCAGCCCCCAGAAAGCAAAATTTTGCAATTTTAAGCTTGAATGATTATGAAATACATCAAATACATTATACAAACAGCCCAGGCTCTGATACCACTGATGAGTTTTGAGCACTACATCAATCCTATGGTGTACATGCAAACCCTAAAGCTTTTGGATCTAGTTTGTCTAATGAACATGCAATAACCATCCAAAGCTTATAAACCCTAGATCTAGCATACATATTTCGAAATTATCATATAAGATCAGATCTAGATGATTACATTTACAAGAATGGCTTGAATCTACTTGTCTTGGAGCTTAGAGTCACAAAAGTCACTCATCTAATGGCTTACAAACACCACAAGCAAGAGAATGACTTATGAGAGGGAGGAGGAGCATAAAAAACAACTAAGATCCCTTAGGGATTACTTCCACACATGTTTGGGCCATAGAGGTTCCTTATATAGTGAGGCTATTAGGGTTTTGAACTAGGAAACCCTAATCTGATAGCTTAGGGTCTAAGCAGCCCATGGACTCCCTCCTTAGAAGCCTTGGACGAATTCTAATGGGTTTCCCCATAGATTTAGTCCACTCTAACTTCTATGGATTCCATTAGCCCAACATTCAACTAAAGCACAATTGACATTTCTAGTCCCCTTTATTTAAGTAATGTCTTTTAGCCACAAAATTAATTCTTGACTAATATTAATTAAACAATATGATTTCTCATTTAATATATTATTCATATAATATATTAATAAATCATAATAACCTCTCTCTTTCTCCATAAATCATCCTATCAAGTTGCTTTGGTGAAGGAAACCCAAAAGGATCAGGCACAACCGGGTCAAGTACATACCAAATATAGTTATAGGCTTAGACACTAATCCAACAGAACTCCGGGAAGATCTTCGGGGAAGATATCAGGAAAGTTGCAGACTTCGGGGATGCTCTCGAGGTCTTTAACTTCCTGCTTTTTGTTAACGACATGGGCTAGGAATGCATGACACTCCTTTCGCAGATATTTTTGGGCTTTGATGCATGATATGATACGAAGGTTTGTGCTGAGTTTATCGCCGGCTTCGCCATTTGGCAGATTGAGGCAAATGGATTTTTCGAAATAAAGAATATTTGCATGATGAAGACTTAACCAGTCCATGCCGATAAATACATCGAAGCTCTTAATGGAGACGGGCATAAGATCGATGGGAAAGGAATAATCGTTTAGGGTAAGGGTACAACCTATGAATACGTCGGTTGTGCTCTCTTTCTTTCCGTGAGCCGTCTCGATGGTGAACGTTTCGGTTAGAGGTTGGGATTTGTGTTTGAGAAGGTGTTTAAATGCATGACTGACAAAAATCCTCTCTACACCACTATCAAAAAGAATTCATGCATAAGATTTGTCGAGGAGGAACGTACCCATAACTACAGTGGGATCAGTGACTGCCTCCTCCTGGCCTATAGTTAACAATGTCCCTGTGTTGCCAGTTGTCATTGCTTTAGGGCAATTCCTCTTGAAGTGCCCAGTTTCACCACAACCATAGCGGGGTTGGCTTACTCCAGCTCCAGGAACCTGATTGGTTGGTTAGACTTGTGTTTTGAAAAACGGGTTGTATGCCCCTTTTTGCCACAGTTGTTGCATTGCATGTCACGATAGGGTATGTGATGATGTAAGTTACACTTATCACACCTTGGGAGGGTTCCAACATATCTATTGGCAGGTGCTTGAGTTGTGCAAACAGTAGCAGGAGTGGTAGCAGTGTGAACTGCCACTATCTGTTGTTTCTTGGAGGTCTGTTGCGAATGTTGGCCCTTGCGTTTGTTCTAGAACTTTTTCTTTCCACCACTCTCTTTAGGTGGTTTGGGAGCGGCTGCTACAGGTCCATGGCTATCTCCGTGATTTATCAAGGTTAGCGCCAGACGCTTGGCGCTGTCGAACATGAAGGGTTTAGCAGCCAATACATTCCCCTGAGTTGGGGGTGTCAATCCCCATATGTATCTCTCAACTTTCTTGCTCTCCAGGGTGACCATACCGAGACATAGAAGAGCCAGGTCGTTGAACGTAGCGGTGTATGCAGCTATGTCGGAACCTTTCATCTTTAGATTCTACAACTCTTGCTTCAACTTTTGCATCTCGCCTCGCGGGCAGTATTCAGCCAGCATCATCTCCTTCAAATCGTCCCAACTCATGGCATTAGCCATTAGAAGAGTCAGGGATTTGAATTGGTTATTCCACCAAGTTAGTGCTCTGTCAGTGAAGGTGCAAGCTGCAAAATTCACTTTGCTTGTCTCGGAGCAAGCACAGATCTCGAAGACTGATTTGGTCTTCTCGAACCAACGAGTTAGAGCAATGACACCTCCAGCGCCATCGAAAGACCGAGATTTGGCATTGGTGAAATCCTTCTATGAACACTCCTTCGTGTGTCCATGACTATCATCGAGGTTAGAGGGGTTGGAACCACTACCCAACTCGCTAGTGCCACTCGTATTGATCTGAGACATGGCGGCAGCCACAGCAGCTGCCATTGTTTCCTGGAACATAGCAGGATCATACTGAGGAGATAGCGGTGGCAGATTTGTTAGAGGATTGTTGTTCTTTTAGTTGGACTTCTTCTTTGGAGGCATCTTTCTCTGATATATAAAGTGTTTTATTAAGCAATTTTGTAGAGGAAGTCTACTAATACAAGTAAACAATCAGTAGAAAATAAATAACAAAACTTGGAATGAAATGTCTACAATGTGTTTGGCTCTAGATAAAATACTCCAATAGTATTTTTAGGTTGTGTCTTCTGTTCTGTTGTTCCCTTTTTCTATACAGCTTGGTGAGTTTTAGACTTGCTACAACACCACCATCACTCCCAAACACCTGTTGGTCGTATCTCAAATAAATATAGTTGATCAGGCTATATTTTATCCAGATATGATTACATAACTATCCAGGTTTAACAGCAATGTCCAACATCTAAATACTTTTGTTTTGCTCCTCTGTGATCTTGTTTCTCGTATGTAGGTATACTTGTATACTTCTTATAAAATATTTAGATTTGAAAAAGTATACTTTTAGTTCAGAGCATTTAAGCCCCTTAGTGTTTATAGTTATATACAATGTAATGTTTGATATACTTAGTTCACTATAAACAATAGCTCTGATACCAATCTGTCACACCCCCAAACCGAAATGGTGGAAACGTTCGAGGGTGTAGGACATCATGTATAGTATCAAAACAATTGCATCATAGTAATCAAAGTAAACACAACCATTACATTGAACATATATATATATATATATATATATATATATATATATATATATAAGGTATTTACATCTGTTTGATACATAATTTGTATACAACAAAAGTATAACAAAAATATAAAAGACGTGACTCTATATGCTCCGTCTTCTCAAAACACTGTGGGTGTACCTATCTACTGATTCCCTGAGAATACAAGCGGTTTTAAAAGAGTTTCAGCATTTAAGCTGGTGAGTTCATAAGAATGTTTTTATAATGAAAACTTGTCTTTGAATCTATGAAAATGTTTGTATGTTTTCTCAAGAAAATCCAATATTTTCTTTAGTAGTGTAAAGTAGTCTTAAACCCTAAGACCCGAAATGTATGTTTGTTACTGTATCCTGTAGTAGTATATGAAATTATTAGTTTGTATGTCTGGTTACCACCAACTATATTGTATTATATTGTTTTGTGTGAAAACTCTTGTATGAAAACTTTGGCTACCACTAGTATATATTTTATATTATGTATGAAAAACCCTGGCTAACACCAGTATGTATAGTATGTTCTGTATGAAAACCCTGACTATCACCAGGATGTAAAGTAGTTTATTAGGTAAAATAAAACCATGAGTTGAAATCCCTGGAATCCTCCTGTTGTAGTGTATGATAGTTCTACTAATTAAAATAAAACTATTTGAAGAATGAAATCCCGTAAACAAAGGGTTAGTTTATACTGCTGTGAGTTTGGTATAACCAAGCTTGATATGACCTAGTGACCTCTATGACGTTCTTCAGGCGTTGGATGTTATGACATTTGTTACCCCATGCATGCCAGCCTAACTGTAGCTAGCAGTTCAGGTGTGGGATTGTTAGTCCCGAATAGATCTATTCACAAATCTCATGCTCTCCCTCCAGGAGACTCTGGTTATACTGTGGTAGGATTTAGTCTCATACCTCTGGAGGGTACAATTGAAGTAGTGCCTCACAACCCTCTATTAACTAGTTTACATGCAGTGTAGTGTTCTTTTGTACTTGAAACTGTATATATATGTCTTGTAGAGAGTAAAAATAGTTATACTTAAATAATTATTTAGTATTGTACTCTTGTATTCGATAAATAGTATTGTATACCATAAACTATATCCACCATAGTTTATATGTTTGGTATGATGTAAGGCTCTTGAATTTGTAAAACTGTGTATTGTATCCCAAACTATACCTATTATAGTTTGCATGCATGTTATGTATTTGATTTATGTATAGTACTGAAAACTTTGCAATTATAATTGTATGATGAAAATTTCCCTTATGCTCAACATGTTACAAAAGGGATAAAATATCTAAATATTTTATAAAATGTAGTGATCTCTTGGTTGTATCAATTACATAAGTTTTAATTCTGTTGAAATCCTTTATATAAAAACACAAAATTTCCATGTGTTTTGCTTGTATTCCCCCTAAAAACGTTAAAATCAGTAAAAGCGTAGGAGTATGAACTCCCAGTTGTTTATGTGCTCGTGCTTGACAGCAAAACTAGAAAGATGACCCTCGAGTTGGAGTACGCGACATTAACGGTATCCTAATGATAATTAAACACATAATTGTATTTTAATTAGCGGAAGCATTAATTATAGTGTTAGAAAACACTTGTTTTTGGGTTAGGAATATTACCGAGACTTTTCTGAAGTGGGAAAAGAGGGTTTTCAGCCAAGGTTCACGGTTCAAGGTTGTTTGCGGTTGGGATCTTGGGTTTGCGGCAGTGAACGAGTTTGCAGTTGTGAACTGTTTGCGGCTGTGAACGGTTTGCAGCCCTTGAAGATATGAAGGTTGTTCTTGGTGAAAAATTTGAAGATTTGAAGGTTTTATCTTGATGATATGAATGTTCTTGGGAGTAATTTGAGAGAGCTTTTGGGTGAAAAGATGAAAAATGAGGAATCTCTCCGGGAAAAACCTTTATACCGGTCGGGTTTGCGGTCGGAATTGGGTTCTCGGCGGTAAACGGGTTTGTGGCCCAAGATTTTACGGCCCAAGGGTTTACGACCGTAAACGCCTGGCTGAACGAATTTTGCTGATTTTCGAGGGAAAACTTGATTTTTCGAGCGATCATGTTCCGACGCTTATATAAATTTTATTTATATAATTTAAATGTTTTTTCAACCTTTATGAACTGAACGGAATACGCGAAATTTGGAAATTTATTTAACGAAATTTTGATTTTTGTTGACTAAAAAAATTCGGGTTGTCACAACCATGTTTATATCTATGCAATTTGTGGATTGAATTGTTAATTGGTATCAAACTAGTACCAACAGTTAATTATTGACTTGACCACACAACGATCAAATTACCCATGTTAATTATTAGACTTATTTCTCCTTACCTATTTCTAAAGTATGTTTAAATCATGGGTTTATCAATCCTTTCAAAAAACATTAAGGCTAAGAGAGAAAACCAATAACTAAAATGTTTGTTGCTTCTTTATTAATATGTTCCATATTCTTCTCCTCCAATTCATGTTAGGTATCATGTAAATGTTGGTTTTACTTTTAGAAAATAAGGTGAAGTGTTGGTTTAATGTTGAAATCTTCTGAATTGATATTTTTAGTGTTGATCGTAGAATATTCAAATGCTCAAAGATGTCATAATGTTGCAAGATTTGGGTTAATGTTGCAAAGTTCATTGCTAATGTTAATGTTGAGAGAACTTAGTTGATGCTTCAAATATGAAAGCTCGTTGGCATGTTGTTGTACATAAATGTGAATTACATTTAATTTTCATGTTCTCACCCTCAAATTCATAATCATTTTTGTTGAAGTGTCTATATAGACGATCTGACTCTTTGTTAAGTGAGAGTAAGAATTCTCCTATTGTGATAGCGGTTAGTGGAACGTGAAAGATAGGGCCAACTAGACGAGCAGGGTTTCTAATCAAGTCGGAGGCAGAGATGACTAAGTGAAAAAGCCCCTACCCCTTATTCATTCAAAAAGGGAGTAGCGGAGAGAGACTGTAACGACCCAAATTTCACGTCCAAAAATTTCGTTTTTAAATCAGTACTTTGGAAAACATTTGTAAATAAAACATTGTCTGATCAAGCCATTTCATAACATACATCGTGTCTGAAACCAAATTGTGAAAACAACCAAATATCAGAGTACAAATCCCAGAACAAGTTCGTAAGGCGGAAAACAGTGTGCGTATATGATGTGCCGCTACCGCGCCAGCTCCTTCCCCTTCGATGAAGAGGTACCTGAAACCAAAACTGAAAACTTTAAGCACGAATCTTAGTGAGTTCCCCATCGAACCACATACCATACAACCACATAACATACATATATTGTCAGACATATTTGGGTGCCCGACCTACCCCTTCGGTCCTCTCGACCGGATACTGGCTAGCATATCTAGGTGCTGGCCTCCCCTTCAGTCCTCTCGACCGGATACTGGCTAGCATATCTGGGTGCTGGCCTCCCCTCCGGTCCTCTCGACTGGATATTGGGGACTATTTCACCCCCTACTACTATAACATAACACATGTCACATAATCTATCTAGCATGACTGGGCATGACTACCCCTTCGACCCTATCGACCGGTAATCTGGGGACTAACTCCCCTACTGTCACTAGCACATAGCATCACATCGTACTAGCACATAACATATCAGGTAGTAGCAAACCTAGATGAATATCACAGAGACAATCATCTAATCATACAACTCCTACTGATGGGCCGGCATTGTGGCCGTAGACCCACCGCTACTGGAAGGTAACTCACCTCGAAGTAGCTGTTGATCTACGTGGGAACTGCCTATCTGCTGCTGCTGCTCTGGAAATCCTCCGGCTGTAATTCCCACAAAACACTCAATCAAACACTGCTAACTGTCCTTGGGGTAAAATGACCATCTTATCCCCGACCAAGTCAAAGTCAAAGTCAACTACCAGTTGACCTGACTCGCCGAGTTGGCTCGCCAACTCGTCGAGTCCCTATCCTTCCATTTGTCCTTATACCCATCTCTACTCGTCGAGTTAGGCGATGACTCGACGAGTTTTCCTTCCAAATAAACATCGACTGAATCTTCATCCGACTCGCCGAGTTGTATGAACAACTCGTCGAGTTCATCTTCATCCATATGAAGATTGCCTTGGACTCGCCAAGTCTGCTCATGCACTCGTCGAGTCCCATGAATACACTGAACATTGGCTTAGTCCAGAACATTGGGTCACTCCCCGGGACTCCCTAAAACCTTTCCACACTCAACTGGGTCCTTTTGACCCTCAATTGATTTGGGACTCAATCTTGGACTCGCCGAGTCCAAGGATGGACTCGCCGAGTCTGTCGCATATTCTCACTAGATCTTCGATTTCTGATGTACAACTATTGATCACAGGATAGATCCACGCTCCTAGGACCGTTCTAGCATGTAAAGTTACAACCTTTACGTGCTTGCATGGGAATTTAAGCTCAAAAGGTCCTAAAACAAGCCCTTGAGTTGAATGGAGCCTTTCTTGGGTGGAAGAGCACCCCTTTTCTGCCTTGTGACCCCTCAAGGGTCCTAGATCCGTACCCTCATCCCCAACCATGCTTGCATTCATGGTTGGCTAGCTAACATGGCTCATAAAGCCCTAAAACTACACAAAATGGGATCTAGCATTTGGAAGAACAAGGTACATACTTTTTACCTTGAATGAGCTGCAAATGATGCACAAATTCGGATCCCCTTTAGTCCCTTCTTGCTTCTTCAAGCTTCTCTTCCTTCCTTGGATCACAAGAACACCAAACTCACTTCAAATGCTCTAGTTTGCTTCAACAACGGCTAGGGTTTGCTATGGGGGTCCTCTGGGAGTAAATGGGACGAATGAGGCCGGGTTAAAGTGTTTAAATAGGGTGCAAACCCTCAGATTAGGGTTTTTGTCCAGACAGGGTCTACTCGTCGAGTCTACAGCTTAGACCCTGCGTCTTATCCCGCTTCTACTCGGCGAGTTGGTCCTTCAACTCGCCGAGTCCAAGGCCAAAAATACAAATAATTAAAGAGTTAACTACAAATACGTACCAAGAACCAGGTTCACGATTCAAGGTTGTTTGCGGTTGGGGTCTTGGGTTTGCGGCAGTGAACTGTTTGCGGCTATGAACGGGTTTGCAGTCGTGAACTGTTTGCGGCTGTGAACGGTTTGCAGGCCTTGAAGATATGAAGGTTGTTCTTGGTGTTCTTGGTGAAAAATTTGAAGATTTGAAGGTTTGATCTTGATGATATGAATGTTCTTGGGAGTAATTTGAGAGAGTTTTTGGGTGAAAAAGATGAAAAATGAGGAATCTCTCCGGGAAAAACCTTTATACCGGTCGGGTTTGCGGTCGGAATTGGGTTCTCGGCGGTAAACAGGTTTGCGGCCCAAGAGTTTACGGCCCAAGGGTTTACGACCGTAAACGCCTGGCTGAACGAATTTTGCTGATTTTCGAGGGAAAACTTGATTTTTCGAGCGATCATGTTCCGACGCTTATATAAATTTTATTTATATAATTTAAATGTTTTTTCAACCTTTATGAACTTAACGGAATACGCGAAATTTGGAAATTTATTTAACGAAATTTTGATTTTTGTTGACTAAAAAAATTCGGGTTGTCACAACCATGTTTATATCTATGCAATTTGTGGATTGAATTGTTAATTGGTATCAAACTAGTACCAACAGTTAATTATTGACTTGACCACACAACGATCAAATTACCCATGTTAATTATTAGACTTATTTCTCCTTACCTATTTCTAAAGTATGTTTAAATCATGGGTTTATCAATCCTTTCAAAAAACATTAAGGCTAAAAGAGAAAACCAATAACAAAAATGTTTGTTGCTTCTTTATTAATATGTTCCATATTCTTCTCCTCCAATTCATGTTAGGTATCATGTAAATGTTGGTTTTACTTTTAAAAAATAAGGTGAAGTGTTGGTTTAATGTTGAAATCTTCTGAATTGATATTTTTAGTGTTGATCGTAGAATATTCAAATGCTCAAAGATGTCATAATGTTGCAAGATTTGGGTTAATGTTGCAAAGTTCATTGCTAATGTTAATGTTGAGAGAACTTAGTTGATGCTTCAAATATGAAAGCTCATTGGCATGTTGTTGTACATAAATGTGAATTACATTTAATTTTCATGTTCTCACCCTCAAATTCATAATCATTTTTGTTGAAGTGTCTATATAGACGATCTGACTCTTTGTTAAGTGAGAGTAAGAATTCTCCTATTGTGATAGCGGTTAGTGGAACGTGAAAGATAGGGCCAACTAGACGAGCAGGGTTTTAATCAAGTCGGAGGCAGAGATGACTAAGTGAAAAAGCCCCTACCCCTTATTCATTCAAAAAGGGAGTAGCGGAGAGAGACGTTCCTGAAAGGCACCTATCCGTGGGAGAAAGAAGATGAATGGGGATCCGACTAGAAGACAGATAAAGGAGCAAGCTGGAGTGAGGCTTTAGGAAGAAGGGGGCCGGAGATGGACTTGGATGATGGAAAAAGCGGTTTTGTTGAGATGTGTTGTGAAGTTGACACCTACATTCGCTTTGTCCCATATTTATGTTTTTTCCTTGTTCCAACATGTTACCTTATTAGTACACATGAAGCATTTTTGTAATTTTCTGTTAAACATTTATGCAGACATTTTTTAAAATGTAAATTTAAATAAGGTCTGTTTATGTAATTTTTAATTCATGCTATCATATAAGGACCTTTTATGTAACTTTAGCTTTACACAGGGACCATTAATGTAAATCACATTTTCCATATTCAAAACTTTATTATCGACACACAATTTTATGTTTTTTTGGAACGGACAAGAGTTTTATTAACCAAACTAGGCAAGATGCCAAGCTGGAACGACACAATTTTATGTAACTTTAGTTTTAAACATGGACCATTGTTTACCGTTAACCACAAATAATCATTTAAACCATTGTCATACTCTAATTACAAGGACGCATGCCTTCAATGTGAGTAATTATTATCTTGTTGTCATACGTAATCAATTAAATTATCGATATAGGTACTTGGAATACTTCACAAAGTGTCTATGCTTTAACGTTTTAGCATTAATAATGTGAGATTGATTATATTTAGACAGAGGGAAACGTTATTTTTATTCCTTATTTAATAATATTACCTCTATAATCATTATTTGTTAGATGTTTGATTTATTTTCTGATAGCTTTTAACTTTTTTAGCCAATCCATTTAGGAGAAAGTTGTAGGTCTTGAAACCTATAAATTAATGCGCATTAACCCTTTTTATTTTATTTTTGAAAACCGCAAATATATATTAAAGAGATGGTACCTACACCTAGCAAGGAACTAGATGTAGGACCAAAAACAAAGTACAAAGCAAATAGAAATTACAAATAAGAAAATGGAGAAACTAATCACTCCTCCCAATTACAAATAATATTCTTAGTTCTATGCTTCAAATAGTAAAAAACCATTGACTTTATACAATCAATTACTTGAGACGGTGAAGTACCCTCCATTTGAAATAGCCGTTTATTTCTGAATCTCCATAAATTCCACAGCAAACCATAGTAGATAGCAACCAACCTTTCTCTTTTTCTATGGCAGTTCCATCTGGTGGCAGCCAAGTGAAGAAGATCATAGACATTCTTTATAGAGTCCTGAGCATTTGATAATCCACACCAACCCAAGATGTTATTCCTAATCATAGTCGCGAATGGGTAGTCCATAAGGACGTGTTCTGAGCCTTCAGGCCCCCCTATGCACGAACAGCACTGCATGGAATTTACTGCAATACCCCTCTTCTCCAAGGCCACAGTAGTTGGAATTCTATCTTGTACCGCCCTCCAAATAAAGCATATCACCTTGATTGGTACCGCCTTACACTAAAGAATATCGGAAGTCTCAGGAATGTTGACCTGCGTAGCATCCACAATCTTTCTGAGACAGCTAACCGAGTACCTACCATCACCAGATAATTTGCAACTCCAGTGGTCCAGACTTGCCCCGAGACGAATATCATTAATATCTCTAGATAGGGCAGAAACTGCAGAGTCTAAACCCAGGTCAACTGGTCTAGACTTTCGAGCCCATACATGGTTCGAATCAACAATTCTGTCGGATACCTTACATCTTTTCTTTGTTTCCAATTCAAATAGGGAAGGGTATTTAGCCTTAAGATTCCCGGACCCCAACCATGAGTCATACCAGAAGAGTGTTTGTTGCCCCGACTCAATCACCACATTGAATATGTCATGGACATCCAAACCATGTTCTATTAATGCATTCTTAATTCTGCCAATATTATTCCAACCCCCAACACACGATTGATTAGAAAGATATTCAAAAGTCTTATTCAATAAGTTATGGATTCCAGAGATCACGCGGGCCCAAAAGGAATGTCTATCATTCTTTAATCGCCACCACCATCTCACTAGTAGCCCAATGTTTAAGGCTTTTATGGAACCCACACCAAGACCCCCATTACCTTTGGCTGCCAACACCTTTTCCCAGCTGACCCAGTGAATTTTCTTACTCTCATTACAACCGCCCCAAAGAAAGGACCGCCTAATCTTCTCCAATTCCTCTAAAACACCCATTGGAGCTTTGAACAACGAGAGATAATAGGAAGGCAGATTACCAAGGACTGACTTTATTAAGGTTAGTCTGCCTCCAAAAGACAATGTTTTAGCCTTCCACACAAAGAGTTTGGAGTGAAAATTTTTGATTATCGGCTTCCAGTTTTTAATTAAATTCATGTTAGCACCGACTGGAACACCTAAATAATCAAACGGAAGGGTACCCGCAGCACAGCCCAATAAGTTAGCCCGATGAACAGTTTCAGATGCAGAGACTCCAATACCAAAGACCTTCGATTTATGATAGTTCACTTCAAGGCCCAAAGAAATATGGAAGCATCTCAAGATACGAGACAGGTTCTTGAGATTACTCTGAGACCACTTGCCTAAGAACAACGCGTAGTCTGCGTATAATAGGTGGGATATGATCAGGCCATTACCCGGGATCAGGACACCTTTAAAGAGACCTTTATCGCACGTCGTTTTGATGGCTACACTCAATCCCTCCATAGCAATAATGAAGAGATATGGAGAGAGAGGATCACCTTGACGAACCCCCCGAAATATAGGGAATTCCTTCGTCGGAGAACCGTTAATGATCACAGAGGCCCTAGATGAGCTCAAACAACCTCGAATCCACATGGGCCATTTGTTACCAAAGCCCATCTGCTCAAGGATCGAGTCAAGATATTGCCAATTCACCGAATCAAATGCCTTATCAAAGTCGACTTTAAAGTGCAGGAATTTTTTGCGAGCTCTCTTCGCCCATGAACAGATCTCATTGATCATGAGGGGGCCATCAAGAATACAACGCCCCTCCATATATGCAGACTGCTCGTTACCAATTAATTTCCCAATAATTTTTTTAACCGATTAGAGAGTATTTTACTTATAATCTTACTCAAGAATCCCATTAAACTAATAGGGAGGAAGCCATTCAAAGATAAAGGGTCTTTGGTTTTGGGAGCCAGTGTGATGAATGACGAGTTACATCCCCTAGAAAACGATCCACACCTTTCAAAATGATTCACAAAGTTCATCACATCACATTTGATAATGTCCCAAAACTTTTTAAGGAACTTGAATGTAAAGCCATCATGGCCTGGTGCTTTTTCACTTCCACAGTCCCAAATCGCAGCCTTCACCTCTTCAAGACTAATAGGGGATTCTACTCTAATGGCGTCCATCATAGAGATTGACTTGAATTGCGAGTTAATAAGTTTGGCTCTGGAGACATGATTTTCAGAGAATTTGTTAGAGTAGAATCTGAAGACTTCCGCTTTGATCTCGCTAACATCAGTTGACCAGCGAACATTAATCATAAGGTCGTGTAGAAGATTTCTTCTATTTTTGCTGTTAATGTACCCATTTAATTCTTGCTGTTTCAGGTCCAAGACCTTAAGACGTTCCCACTCAGTTATTCTTTTGATACCCGTGTTCCAGACATCCATTGTCGCAGAAGAAAGTGGTTTACACTTCGCGAGCTTCACTAGATCATTAACCACAGACATAGTATCATTATACTCCTTATTGTCAGTAAGACTCGCATCTCTCCTCCACTTCTTAATCAAGTCCTTCAAGAATCTGAATTTGGCAGCCAAATATGCATCAGGAGTACCATATCGTACAAATTGGTCCCATGCCTCCTTAACAATCTAATCAAAACTATCCCTAAGAAGCCAGGAATTAAATAGTTTGAACGGGATCGGTCCAAAATCTGACTCAGTAGATATTAAGGTAATAGGACTGTGATCTAAAAGCTCCCACGGATGATCCGTTACAACACTGAGGGGAAAAGAAGATAAGAAGTTTGGACAGACCAAAAATCTATCCAACATACTGAGTTTGGCATCTGCACGGCTCATAAAAGTAAATTTCTCGTCGCCCATGTTAAAGTCCTTTAAATTAGCACTCTGAATGAAACAATTGAAATCACGAGCACTATAGGGACAAAAATGGGAGTTACATCTTTCACCAGGATTCCTCACGACATTGAAGTCTCCAAATACAACCCACATGCCAGTTCTTTCATTAATTATTTTGAGTAGTTCACTCCTACCTTCTTCTTTTCAGATGGGGACTGGGGACCATAGACGTTAATCGTATTTAAATTACCTTCTATATTCTTACACTTACCAGATACTATTAGAAAGTGACGATTCTTAATTACTTCTGACTTTTGGAAGCAAGTGGAGTCCCATATAGAGATGAGACCACCTGAACACCCACTAGAATCAATGGCAGCATAATCAAAATTATTAGTATCCCAACACCCATTTACATCTATATTAGAGGAATCTGATATCTGAGTTTCTTGAAGTCCCACAAAAGTTGCTTTATGGTTGATCTTCAATCTTCTTACCCAACCCACTTTCACCTCCTCACCCACCCCCTTACATTGAGTGACAAGAAGTTCATTGATTTGGATTATTACCCCCCCAATCCACCCACGACCTCGGCCAAGATATGATTATCAGTCTCTATTTAAAAGCCGAATTCTATCCCAATGGCCACCGTTTGCCGGATTTCATTTGAAACCATCTCCTCTTGACCCTCGGTTGAGTTATGATCCGAAACTAAGATAGGAGGATCCCTATTAAGATCCAGCGATACACTAGTGTTATGGAGGCGAGGATCGTTGCCATACTGGGAAGAGGAGTTATTCACTGGAGTGGGAGCATCGATGGAAGGAGATCAACACCCTCTAGCCCTCTTTCTTCTTTTTAGCTTTGGTTCACTGCTACACCGACTAAAGCAGGACAACGAGTTACAATTTTGGGCAGTGAATATATTTTGGGTTGGTGGGGAAGAATTAGGAATTGGTCTAGGGGGATCGAACAATCCGTTATCATTACTAGGCCCAACAACATCATCATTGTGGCCCATACCCGAATTATCCGGATCATTCATCACTCTGCATCCGGTATCCTCAATGATCGTATTCATATTTACTTCTTCGTGACTTCCAATCGACGCGCGTAAATTATCCGTGTTGACTATTTCCACACCTTGGGAAATCCTCATTGTGGGCTCAATCGTCGTTCCAACTTCCTTCACAAGATTCCACGGAGACTCTTCGTTTCCATCATGACTACTCATCTTCTCCGATTGGTTTTCCGGAGAGCCATCAGGCCGTATTTCTCCATCCTCGAATTCTTTATCGTTTTCATGCAGCCATGTATCAGAGATACCTTCTTCGACATCTTCGTCTACACTCTCCTCAGAGTTGGAATCATTTGCCTCCTTATCAAAGTGGCAAGGATTGAATGGCGACCAATCATCAGAATATTCAACGACTCCTGCCACAAAGACTGCTCCATCTACACAAATCTGAACTTCTTCATTGATCCACGTCTTTCTTGATGTGATCACACCTACCTTACCCACAAATAGGTCTCTCCTATCAAGAATATTGTCAAATGGGACAATCACCTTCCCGAATCTACTGGCAATGCGGGAGAAATTTTCTTCATCCCAATATCTTAGAGGGACCCCATTAATGTTCAGCCAAGCCAACCTTTCGTAACTTAAATCCTTGTGTTCTTCAAGTACCATCCATTTGAACCATTCATGCCAACGTGTTTTATCTTCTAAGAACTCACGTGCCTCCTTTGACGAGCCAAACTTAATAGCCATTCATAATCCACCAAGGTATTTAGTGTCATCTGTATTGAAGATGGGATATGGTAGGTTGGCAATGTAATCGAGGCTATGTGCCTCACCAATCAGTATTTTCTTATGAATCCATTGCCCCATCACAGATTTAGAGTTAAGTAAGATGTTGGGGGAGAAGTTATTAATTCGAGTACCAGTGATGTCGGCTGCCACCTGTGCAAAGGACCTTGAGTCTCTAACACTACCCCATATCTTGGACTTTGTTTTCTTATCTGCTTGTCTACCTGTTAGAGGTTTTCTGTGCTGAGACTTGTCTTTTTGATATTTGGCCAAGTTAGACAGAAGAGTTATGCCTCGAAGTTTAATCCCCTGCATTTTAGCTTCCAGGGTTCTTGTATCTTTCACTCCCTTGAATCTGATGAAAGCAAAATTATGCTTACGTTGGTTCTTCTTCCCACTGATGTATATATCCAAGACTTGACCAAATCTATCATAAACTCTGCGTAGATCCACTTTACTGGTCCCATCTTGAAATCCTGCTACATAAAATGTAAACATGTCTGACATGCCATTCTGAATCTCAGTCCACCCGTCTCCGGTGTCTGTCGTTCTCTGCTTCCTCATCTCTCTCAGTGCAATACAATAGAGGGTTTGGTCTGAACCATATAATTCAATCCTAATAGAACAATTAGACAATTAGACCCTTTCTAAGTAATATTTAATATTTATATCTTTAACCCTTTAAGTTGAGAGTTTATAACCTTTTAAGTTTCAAAAAAATACTTTCTGCCCCCTCTCTCGCTCTCTCAAAATATTAGTTTATTATCGTTGTGTTGTATTTTAATTTTTTTAATTAAATAAAAATATTTATATATCTTTTATAAAAATAGTATTAATAAATTATCCATAAATAAACCTATTATATCTACATTAATCCAAGAGCAATATTATCATTAATCACATTACTGTTAACATTAATATAATAAACCTATTATATTTTTCATTTTATATAAACTAATCAATGAAAATAAAATGATTATCATTAATTAAAAAATTAACAACTTTCTATGTCCACCAACCACCACCTTCAACACTACTCGTATCTCACTGCCACCTCTAACAACCACACCGCACTTATATTTTTTTAAATTTCATATTATATGTAAATATCCCCGTAACAGTCTTATTAAATATTAATAACTTGCTTTTTCTTTGATGAATTTCTTTTTCTTTCATATCTCGTTAAGCATTTTATTCATAATCATATAATCATATGCATGTTTTTTTCTTTACCTTTTTCTAAAATACAAACATTAATTTTATAATAGTTTTTAATAGATTATTTAAATTTTAAAATATAAAAATAAAGTGTAAAAAACATTAATTTTTAAGTTTTTTATTATTTTTTACGTCAAAATATTAATTTATTGTTTTTGTGTCGTATTTTTTTTAATCAAATAAAAATATTTATATGTATTTCAATTTATAAAAATATTGTTAATAAATTATCTATAATAAACTAAATAATATTATAATAAATAGATTTATTTGTGAATAAAAAAAACTATTAATCATAACTTAATTATTAAAACTACTAATGACTAATAAAAATATGTAATCATTAAATTAATTAGTAAAAATAATGATTAGAAAAATGATTAAAACGTAGGGATAAATGAAGATGGGATAAGAATAAATGAAGACTTAGACACAATACACATTAAGCAATGACCATAAAATAATTATATTCATAATTTTTAATTTCTTTTAACATTAATATTATTTAACTTTATACACACTTAATTTCTTTTAACATTAATATTATTTAACTTTATACACACATAAGAAAATTAAACCATGACCATCAACTAATAATATTGATATGTTTTTAATTTTATTATGACAATTGTATACTTTTACGACACAAATACAAATTTAAACCGTAACAATGAAATACATATAGTCTAAATTTTTTTTCCCTTAAACTATGACCATTGAATACTTATCTTAATAGGTTTGTTTGTTCTTAAATTGTTACTATACAACAATTAATATGAGATATTTTTTTTCCTTTATCATTAATATTGTTTACTTTTAAATACACATAAGAGATTACAGGATCACCATAAATTATTTATAATCATAAATAAACTTCTTAACATGACAATTGCTTATTCTTGACATATAATAATCTAAAAAATAATCATAAAATACTTATATTCATATGTTTTAATTTATTTTACCATAAATATTTTTCATTTTTAGACATACATAAAAATGTTTTAATTTATTTTACCATAAATATTCTTCATTTTATACATACATAAAAAAATAAACTACGTGGTAATCATGTTTTTTTGTTTTAACAAGGTAATTTTTACAAAAATATAACAATAAGTCACTTTTATACAACTATTTTGTGGATTTGATTTTTTTTCTAAATGTAGTTAATTATGAAAACAACGTACTTTAAACCCTTATCTTTGTGGATATTACAATTTTTAAGTTAAATAAGACCACAAAATATTTCTTTAAAATTTATATTGATGTTAACTAAACATTTTTTCTTTTAATAGACTATAGACTTGTGATACATTCCATGTATATAAAACATAATTATCTTTTTACTTTAAGTTTATTAATATGTTTATACAACTAGTTTTGATCCTTTTTTATTATTAATATTTAATTAATAATTATAATAGGAATATATTTTATTATTTAAAATCTATATAATATTCTTGTATCGATAATTTATTTTTACAATAATTAAATTTAAAGAATTCTTGATTATTGTAACTATTATTATTATTTATAATTGTTATTTTCATAATTATTTATAAGATCAGAGGGTATTGGTGGGGAGTTTCCCTCGCTTATTGTGAGCCAAACCACCATTTCTTTCACTTTCATTTCCCTCACTTAAAACCCAAGAAATGAGTGAGAAGCTCCCCTTACTATTTTTTTAATATATATATATATATATATATATATATATATATATATATATATATATATATATATATATATATATATATATATATTATACTCATTTTGTAGGGAATTAAAAACCATGAATTTTGATATATATTTTTATATTTTTTTAGTAGGTATATAATTTTATAAATATTAAAAAAAAAAAAAAAAAAGAACTGACCAATATAATAAGGAGAGAGAGTGCGGCACCCGCTCCCCCCACCTCTTTCCTGTGTGTTGCTCTCCTCACCCACGATACGATGTTCCATTGAGAGGGAAGTCTTCACGCTCCCATTTCTCGCTCCATACCATCCGGCCTAAGTAGTTATATATAGAACTGTAAACGAACTGAACGTTCGGTGAACCGTTCAAAAGCTATTCGGTAGAAAGTTTGTTTGTGTCCGTTTATTTAATAAACGAACGAACATAAACAAGATATTTCGTTCGTTTAGTTAAACGAACGAACATAAACAACATATCTCGTTCATTTAGTGAAACGACCGAACATGAATAATGCTCTTGTTCGTTCGTTTATGTTTGTGATCGTTCGTTTACGTTTGTTAGTTTATGTTAGATTATGTTTGTTGGTATATGTTCGTTTACGTTTGTTCTTTTGTTTTATTTTTAATAGATTCTATATATATAAACATGTTTGTTTGTGTTTGTACATTTAAGTTTGCATATATTTGTTTGTTTATGTTTATTTATATAAGTTTATTTGTATTCATTTGTTTATGTTCATTGATGTTAAATTGTGTTCGTTTAAGTTCATTTGTGTTTGTGTTCGTTAATGTTTGTTTATCAGTTAAACAAACAAACACGAACATATTAAATTTCTTAACAAACGAACATGAACATGGAAATGTTCGTATTCGTTTTTTATCATTTAAAGTTAAGCAAACGAACACAAACAAGTCTTTGATCGTGTTAGTTTACAACCCTAGTTATAGACTTGTTTCTTTTATGTACACTAATTGAAACAAGTTTAAAGTAATAACAATTATTGACAAACAACTAGTTATAATCGTATATTCAAATTATTGAAGATAGCAATTCCTTATGATACCATATATATATATATATATATATATATATATATATATATATATATATATATATATATATATATATATATATATATATATATTGATGGGTTTTGGCCATATGAACATTCCTATGTGCACATACAAACCCTAATGCTTGGATCTAGGTTTCTCTAATTGAACATGCATTGAATCCAAAACTTCTAATAACAATTCTAGTATAATAACATAAGAAATCAGATTTAGATGATTACCTTGAATCACTTGCTTGAATCTTCTTGTCCTTAGAGCTTTAGAGTCACAAGTGTCACTCCTCTAATGGCTTACAAACACCAACTAGCAAGAGGATGATTATAGAGAGAGGAGAGAGGAGGAAGAAATCGGCCAGGGTTTCCTTAGAGACAAGAGTGTCGATTTCCCCTAACCCCTAGGGTCTATTTATACTAGTGAGGCTCCTAGGGTTTCATCCTTAAACCCTAATTAGATAACTTAATCCCTAAGCAATCCAATACCCTAATGATAAGCCTTGGACGATTTTAAGGTCTATCCTAAGCCCCAAAACCGTCCCCCCTTATCCATAAGGGATTATAGCCCAAAGTACAACTATCATACAATTGACAGTTTATGCCCCTTTATTCAATTAATCTCTTTAAGTCACCAAATTAATTCCTAATTAATTTATGAATTATATTAATCAAATAATAATATTATTATTCCTTATATTATTCTCATAATATATTAATAATATTTCTTCTCTCATTATAAATCATCCTGTCAAGTTGCTATGGTGAAGGCAACCCAAAAGGACCATGCACAACCGGGTCAAATACTTGCCTAATATAGTTGTAGCCTTAGACACTATTCCAACAGTCTCCCACTTGGATAAGTCTAGTAACTATATGCAAGTATAATCCGATTAGCAATCGTAGCTCTCAAAGACGCTGTCAAACTCTGATCTTATCAATCATGTCCTTTATATAAGGGATCATACAATCCTCTGTTTAGATATCATGCGGACAATTCTATGGAACCAATTTGTCCAGCAATTGGTTTCTCGATCTCAGATTTATTCGACATAGAACTTAATCGAACACATCAATTCAGTTCTGACCGGGCTCGGCACATAAGTCAAATCAAATCATCGAGCGGCCGAGATATTGCTTTTACCCTCTTAGGATAAAAGTAACAGATAAACTTCGACTTATATACATTTACTTATTCATTAATCAACTATACACAATAATGTGTTTTATAACATCAAGTTACCGATGCGGTTTCGCATTATCAATGTACAACCAATTAACAAATAACAAACCATATATCTAGGTTTTAAGACCATATGATATTATCGTCTTGCGATCACCTTTTTTATTATATTCCATAAGGTGATTCCAGCAAGCGCGGGTTTGTTCCAATGCTCAAAACTAGTTCATAAGCACTCATGAACGTTGCGGCAAACTTTTACTATGTCTAATACCATTTAGACAATCTACACACCAATTCATGACAATCTTCATTCATACCTACTTCCAACATATGAACGATTGTGGACAATTTGAATAATTCGGTTATTCTTAATAAACTCAATTATTCTGGAAGTCAAAACATGCAAAGTGAAACAATAGTTAAACAATTAACATAAGACAGTAACATTACTCATAAATAATACTCCTTTATTTAATCATCCAATGTTAATTACATTTATCTATTACACGTTTCTAATACTATCTAATCTATACTAATATCATCCTTCAGCCCAATACTCCTAGCATGCTGCAAGTGCTTAACCCTGCTCAGTCCCTTCGTAAGCGAATCTGCTGGTTTATCTTCTGATGATATCCTCTTAACCACGAGTTGTCCTTCTTCTACTCGATGGCTAATAAAGTGATATTTTCTATCGATATGTCTAGATCTACCATGATCCCTCGGTTCCTTGGTCAAGGCAACCGCTCCTTCATTATCACAGAAAATTTCCATGGGCTCCTTTATGGCAGGCACAACTCCAAGATCACTAATGAAGTTCTTCAACCATATTGCCTCCTTCGACGCTTCGCTCGCTGCAATGTACTCTAATTCGCACGTTGAATCAGCTACGGTTTCCTGCTTGGAACTTTTCCAAGTCACTGCTCCTCCATTCAGGGTAAAGACCCAGCCTGACTGTGAATGTTAGTTGTCCCTATCGGTCTGAAAGCTGGCGTCACTATACCCTCACACCTTCAAGTCATCACTCCCTCTGAGGACTAAAAACCATTCCTTCGTCCTCCGAAGGTACTTAAGGATATTCTTGACCACAATCCAATGGGCTCTGCCAGGGTTCCCTTTATATCTACTAACCATGCTCAAAGAAAAGGCTACATCAGGGCGAGTACAAGTCATAGCTTACATGATTGAGCCAACTACGGAAGCGTATGCAACTCGGCTCATTTCTGCTATTTCAGCTTCGGTACTTGGACTTTGAGTCTTAATCAACTTGGCATTACTTTGTATCGGTAATTCTCCCTTCTACGAGTTTTCCATACTAAAACGTTTTAGTAATTTATCTAAGTAAGTGTTGTGACTAAGTCCTATTAGTCTCTTACTTCTTTCTCTCACTATCCTTATTCCCAGAATATAGGAGGCCTCTCCGAGGTCCTTCATAGCGAAGCACTTCCCGAGCCAGGACTTAACCTCCTGCAGAGTCGGGACGTCGTTTCCTATGAGTAGTATGTCGTCGATATACAAAACGAGGAAGCTTACTATACTCCCACTGGTTTTGACATATACACATGATTCATCTTCGCTTCTTACAAATCCAAACTCTTTGACTTTCTCATCGAAGCAAAGATTCCATCTACGAGACGCTTGCTTAAGTCCATAAATGGACTTCTCAAGCATACACACTCTATTCGGATGCTTCGGATCAACAAAACCCTCTGGCTGAGCCATGTAAACATCCTCAACCAACTTCCCATTAAGGAAAGCGGTCTTGACATCCATTTGCCAAATCTCATAATCATGAAATGCTGCAATTGCTAACATCACAATAGATTTTATCTTCGCAACTGGTGAGAAGGTCTCATCATAGTCAACTCCGGGAGTTTGAGTAAAGCCCTTCGCAACCAATCGCGCCTTATATGTGTGTAAGTTTCCATCCACGTCGGTCTTCTTCTTGAAGATCCATTTGCACCCAACGGTCTTACGTCCGGACACATTATCAACCAAATTCCAAACTTGGTTATCATACATGGATTGGATCTCGCTGTCCATTTCCTCTTTCCATTTCGCAGACTCCGGGCCTGCCATGGCTTCCTTATAGCTATTAGGTTCATCTAGATTTATTAGTGTACCATCACTAATATACGTGTCCCATTCGGTAGTAATATGAAAACCATAAAACTGGGGTTGAACTCTAACTCTTTCAGAACGTCTAAGAGGTAATGACTCGTAAATCGGTTCAACAGGAGTTTCCTCCTCGGGTTGAGCGCTAGCGGTAGAGGTTCCTTCATCAATCGACTCTTGAATCTCTTCAAGCTCGATTTGCCTCCCACTGTCTCCTTGGCTTATGAGTTCTCGCTCTCGGAAAACTCCTCTCCTCGCAACGAAGACAACATTGTCCTTGTAACATCCCGAAATATCAACAGTAGAGTTGAAGGGCTAAAAGAGTAAATTAGGAAAGAGCGACTCGGCGAGTCCATGGGTGGACTCGGCGAGTAGAGTCGCGACTTGGTCGCGTGTTAAGTAGCCGACTCGGCGAGTCAGTAAGATGGACTCGGCGAGTAGGCGCTGAGTGGAGAAAACCCTAATTCTCAGGGTTGAGCCCTATATAAAGAACATAACATCCATTCTCCCAGCCTCTTTACTCATCCTCAAGTCCAGAAACCCTAACCTTCGTATGTGAGTGGATCAAGTTGCATTTGGGAGCTTGGAGAAGCAATTGTTGAGGAAATCTTGAAGGGTAGGAGGCTTGGAGCAAGGGGCTTTTCTTGGATTCGAGTTCCATTGCAGTTGGGGCGTTCTTTTGAGGTAATATCTCGTCCTTGGGCTGTTACTCTTTGGATTCATCATTTTGGGGTTTGTGGGGAGTTTATCTTTTGGTGTTTTGGAGTTTAGAGGTTAGATCTGAGGTTGCTACCTCAGATCTGGAATGGAGAAGAGTTGGAGTGCCTGAAAGTCCCTATGTTTGAGTGTGTAGTGAAGCTATCATGTCCCAAACCCTAGCCCTAATGTGAAAAATGCATAGATCTCTTTGGATTCACGTAAAGTTTGCCACTTTACGTGATGGACGGGTTGTAGGAGGCTAGATCTATGTTTTGGATCAATTGCATGGCCTGGAATGCTTCTGTATGGATTCAGACCGGTGGTACTCAGCGAGTCACATGGGTGGACTCGACGAGTTGCTTGAAGATGAGCTGGAACTCGACGAGTTGGAAGAACAACTCGACGAGTTGGATGAAGATGGCCTGGAACTCGACGAGTTGGAAGAACAAATCGGCGAGTAGGTTGGAGATAGCCTTAGACTCGACGAGTCTTGTCGAAGAGTCCCAATATTTCCTGGTCGAGTCGAGGATCGGTGAGTCAAGGGATGACTCGGTGAGCTGTGTGCGAGTGGACTCAGAGTTGTTGGACTCGACGAGTCTCGGGATGACTCGGCGAGTTAGGTCGCGGATTGAGGGAAGTTCTGAGTATGGGGACTCGGCGAGTCATCGGGTTGACTCGGCGAGTAGAGTCAGTCAGGGGTTGACTTTGACCTTGTCTTTGACCAAGGGTTGACCAGTGGTTCCCGGGGGCATTTTGGTAATTGTTGGTTATTGTTTCTAGTTCAGTGTCGTGGTGGTTGTCCAGTGGTGGAGATCGTATCAATGATCGGAGCAGCTTGGGTTATCTGTTCAGTCGGCAATATCGAGGTGAGTTATCCTCACTATATCAACAGGGTCTACGGCACCAAGGTCGGCCCTTATCGGATTGAGATCCGGGTAGTTGTTGTTACGTTGTTGCTTTGATATGTTTGCATCCTGATAGCTAGGATGGTATATGTTAGAGACCTGATTGAGATCGGTATCCTGAGAGATAGGGTGATGCTATGCTAGTGACCTGTTAGGTCGGTATCCTGGTTAGGATGATGATATGTTATGTGATCTGTTTGATCTGCTTGTTGACTGTGAACTGCTATATGATTGTATGTATATGCGCACATGGTTGTTGGGACTGGAGTTGGGTTGAGGCAGGTCCTGCTTTGTGCTGTAGGCCAAGATACCCAGGGCGGACCGGTTGTTCCGAAGGCCTAGCGAGCGGTCCGGATAGGCTGTAGGCCCCAAGAGGGCGGACCAGACGTGCCGAGGCTCGGAGAGTGGACCAGGCCGACTGAAGGCCCGGTGCGGGCGGACCAGTCATACTGTAGACTCAGAGAGTGGACCAGGTGGATTGAAGGCCCGGTGCGGGCGGACCAATCACACTGTAGACTCGAGGTTTATGGCTAGACTCAGAGGGTGGACCAGGTGGACTGTAGGCCGGTGCGGCAAACCAGTCACACAGTAGACCCGAAGTGCATGGCTGTTCTGTGATCGGATATGTTATGGCATGTTATGCGTGTATGGTATATGTGGTTGGTATTTTGGGGATATCTCACTAAGCTTTCAGGCTTACAGTTTTGGTTTTATGTTTTTCAGGTTCCTCAGGAGACCGTGGCAAGGCGAAGGCGTGATCGTACCGCTCCTCGTGTTTATATTGAGATGAGATTCTGGAAATACTTAAAATGAGATGTATTGAAAACCTTTTTGTAATAACTTTAATGGTATTGGGTCGTTTTTTGAAAATTTTAAATTGGTTGAAATTTTTGATCGTAACAAGTTGGTATCAGAGCCTTGGTTTGAGTGAATTGGAGAAACACTTGTGTGACTCCAGTCTCAAATCGAGGAGAGTTTTCAAAAGAGAGTTTAAAATGGTTTTCAAAATGAGTAAAGGAGGACGCGGAGGTACGATCAGCCGGAGCCAGTAAGTAACCCCAAAATACCATGCATGTTATTTGTTTTTGAGCTTTGATAGAACAACATGCTAGTAATAGGCTAGGGATCTTCAGGATTTCTTGATAATGTCGCCTGATTTGTGATGCCTGTAGCCTAGGGTTTCCTTGTGAGAGATTTCCAGTGTTCCTCTAGTGGTGAGGGTTGAGCGTTGTTATGCATGTTTCTCTAGGTTGTTGTGGTAGTACTTCATACAAATATGGGTAGGTGTGGAAGGTAGTATGGGCCCGTACTACTGAAAGCACAGGACCCATATACGTATCAGGGAAACCATGATCTCTAGGGTTGGGTTAAGAGAGTTGGATCCCAGGCTAGTGGGAAGAGTCTGAGATTTTGTGTGGTGTTTTTCAGTATGGAGATTCCGAGGCATGATGAGAGTGGATCCAGATCAGGATTGGGAGCAGGAGAGGGAGTTCCAGGCGAGTCAGTACCGCCCGAGGTTATCGGTCAGATGAGTACGTGCGAGTTGGATGCGAGGATTCGTGAGATCCTGCGTGATGAGATTGTTGAGTTGTTCCGGGCTGAGTTGTCGGAGCTGTTTGGGTCGATCAAGACCGCCATGGTTGAGTATTTTGATGAGCGCTATGCAGCTCTCACAGAGACGGCTGCCGCGGCGGCTACAACAGCTGTAGCAGCGGCAGGGGGAGGAGCTGGTCGGGGTTTTCAGTATCGGGACTTTGACAATACGAAGCCTCCCACCTTTGATGGAGTTCAGGACCCGATTGTTGCTATGAGGTGGTTATCGGATGTGGAGGGGTGTTTCTTCACGTGTTCATGCCCTGCTGATCAGAGGGTGAGGTGTGCTCTGAACCTGTTGAGGCTCGGGGCGAAGGATTTGTGGAGGTTGACCACGGGGTCATATTCGGATGCGCAGAGGGCTGCGGTTTCATGGGATCAGTTCAGGGAGATGTTCAGCACTCGTTATGTTCCGCAAGTTGATAGGGAGAGATTGGCTCAGGAGTTCCTTGAGCTGAAGCAGGGTTCGGAGTCGGTGACTGAGATCACCAGGATGTTCACCGAGAGGGCGATGTTTTGCCCAGAGTTCGCTTCGGAGCAGGCTCAGATGTCTCGATATATGAGCATTCTAAAGAGGGATATCAGACAGTTTGTGTCTACCCAGAGGTGCGAGAACTTGTTGGAGTTTCAGGAGGCCGCTAGGCGGCGTGAGTTAGAGATTGAGTTGCAGTTGCGTGAGCTGAGGCAGGCTCCGGTGCAGTCGCAGTCGGTGCCGAAACGGTCCAAGACCGTTGATGTTAGAGTGAGGGATCTGAGCAGCCACACTTGTGGGAAGTGTGGGAGGGGTCACACCGGAGTTTGTAGGTCCGGTGGTGCATGCCGCAAGTGCGGAAAGGAGGGGCACTATGCGAGGGATTGTCGGCAGTCAACGCCGGTTCGGGATTTGAGGATTTGTTATCATTGTCATCAGATTAGACATTTGTGGGTCAACTGTCTATAGCTTCTGCAGGACCGGTGCAGGCTCCAGCACCGGCCACTTTGAGGATCACAGGTGGAGGTCAGGGTAGAGCGGAGCCCCCAAGGGCTCAGGGTCGTGCTTTCTAGCTTTCAGCAGAGGAGATCAGAGCAGTGTCAAATGCAACTGCGGGTATGTTTCTTCCTTGATATCTTGTTATCTTGTGATTATTGTGGTATATTGTTTATGTGCTGGTATCTTTGTGTGGTTTTCGATGCAGTATTCGTCGTTTTGAGGGTTGTAGTTTGGTTATGGGGTTATTGTATTGGGAATTTCGTTGGTTATCATCCATGAGGGTTATTAGTGGAAACCTGGCATTGGGTTGAAGGTCGGGTAGCATCTGCTTTCTGAGGAGTGGTTAGATGCAGGTTGAATTTCTTTCGAGCGGGTTATCAGTGTTGATGTGGGATCTTGTTAAGGTTGTTTATGCTTGTGGGAATCAGTCCGTGTGTAAGTGTTGGTTTTGTGCAGAGTTGTTCTGGGTGGTCGGTGTTGGCGACCGGTGGTTGTTAGTCAGTGCTCCAAGTGGGGGAGAATTGGAAAATTCTTCGGGAGATCGATGAGTATTTGAGGGTGCTTAGCTGTTGGGATTCAGTAGTGTTCCGTCAGTCCAGAGTGTAGGCTAATAGGAGCAAGTGTCGGGCATGCGGGGTGGGATACAGACCTAGGGCATTCGATTATGGAGGGCCTGGGAGCAGGCCGGAATCGAGCATGTGCGACTGAGACAGAGTTCGGAACCCTTAAAGGGCTAGAACAGTATGCATGGGAGGATTTCCGGGAGAGATAGCTCAGAATGATGAATGCTAGTTGAGCGGTCCGGATAGATTGAAGGCCGGTAGGCGTACCAGTCAGGCCGAAGGCTCGGAGAACGGTCCAGCCAAACTGAAGGCACTGAGAGTGGTCTATATTGGCTGAAGGTTCTGAGAGTGGTCCAGATTGGCTGAAGGCCTGGTGAGGCGGTCCAGTCATGCTGAAGACTTTGCAGGTATTGTTGGATCGGTTCGAGGATATGGATTGTGTATGTTGCAGTGTGATTGCATTAGAAGGTCTGGCCTCGGGTAGTGATCTTGATTAGTTGAGATAGTGTACGGGCTTGAGAGTCCCTGCGATTAGAGTCAGAGTATGTGGGTTGGATGGATAGCGGATACGCTGTGAAGAAGTGGTGTAGCATTGGGTGAGCGCCGTGGCACTTGTGATAGTGTCAAGGCAGCCAAGTGGTTTTCCTTGGTAAGGAAAGAGAGAGGTGTAACTTCGAGAGGGAGTGCAAGTTCACGGAAGTGAATGTGGCAGAGCAGAGTTATGATTAGAGTAATCCGAGTATGGTTATTGAGCAGTGTGTTTGCGACACTGGAATGGAAGCACATCCGGTTGGGGATGTCTGATGTGGTCGCGGAAGGAATTCTGCGGGTGTAGAGCCAAGAGGCTCGGAAGGGATGCAAGGAGAGAGTCTTGGGCTCTCAGTGTGATTCTGATTAGGAAAGTGGGTATGTATTAGTGGTTCATCCTGGGGGGTGTTTGAGGATATCATCAGTGTATCGGGTTTTCCCAACCTGAGGGTGCTAGAGCTAGTTCAGCATGTGTATGTGATTGCAAGAGGAGAACTCGTGGGAGTTGCTCTGAGATTGAAGAATGGGTCTTTCCGTCAGCATGGAATGGATAGAGTGGGATTCGGATCGCGGATCCGATGGTTCATGGTTTTCTAGCTCATATGGGTCGAGTGATGGTTGTGATTTGGTGCAATGATGCATCTTGGGTAATTCTCGATTGTTGAGTGTGATTATCAGAGGGTACAGCCGGTGCCCGGTTTGAGACGGTGGTCAGGACACCGCAAGGAAAAAGGAAATGAGTTCGCGTTTCGATGGTTATGCCTTGAGGAACCTGGTCCGGTTAGGGCCAGGTGGCGCGTCGTGGGAGTATTTTGGAGTTGAGTTGTCGTAGGCTTCGAGGACGAAGCCTAATTTAAGTGGGGGAGAATTGTAACATCCCGAAATATCAAGAGTAGAGTTGAAGGGCTAAAAGAGTAAATTGGGAAAGAGCGACTCGGCGAGTCCATGGGTGGACTCGGCGAGTAGAGTCGCGACTTGGTCGCGTGTTAAGTAGCCGACTCGGCGAGTAGGCGCTGAGTGGAGAAAACCCTAATTCTCGGGGTTGAGCCCTATATAAAGAACATAACATCCATTCCCCCAGCCTCTTTACTCATCCTCAAGTCCAGAAACCCTAACCTTCGTATGTGAGTGGATCAAGTTGCATTTGGGAGCTTGGAGAAGCAATTGTTGAGGAAATCTTGAAGGGTAGGAGGCTTGGAGCAAGGGGCTTTTCTTGGATTCGAGTTCCATTGCAGTTGGGGCGTTCTTTTGAGGTAATATCTCGTCCTTGGGCTGTTACTCTTTGGATTCATCATTTTGGGGTTTGTGGGGAGTTTATCTTTTGGTGTTTTGGAGTTTAGAGGTTAGATCTGAGGTTGCTACCTCAGATCTGGAATGGAGAAGAGTTGGAGTGCCTGAAAGTCCCTATGTTTGAGTGTGTAGTGAAGCTATCATGTCCCAAACCCTAGCCCTAATGTGAAAAATGCATAGATCTCTTTGGATTCACGTAAAGTTTGCCACTTTACGTGATGGACGGGTTGTAGGAGGCTAGATCTATGTTTTGGATCAATTGCATGGCCTGGAATGCTTCTGTATGGATTCAGACCGGTGGTACTCAGCGAGTCACATGGGTGGACTCGACGAGTTGCTTGAAGATGAGCTGGAACTCGACGAGTTGGAAGAACAACTCGACGAGTTGGATGAAGATGGCCTGGAACTCGACGAGTTGGAAGAACAAATCGGCGAGTAGGTTGGAGATAGCCTTAGACTCGACGAGTCTGTTCTTGGACTCGGCGAGTCTTGTCGAAGAGTCCCAATATTTCCTGGTCGAGTCGAGAATCGGTGAGTCAAGGGATGACTCGGTGAGCTGTGTGCGAGTGGACTCAGAGTTGTTGGACTCGGCGAGTCTCGGGGTGACTCGGCGAGTTAGGTCGCAGATTGAGGGAAGTTCTGAGTATGGGGACTCGGCGAGTCATCGGGTTGACTCGGCGAGTAGTGTCAGTCAGGGGTTGACTTTGACCTTGTCTTTGACCAAGGGTTAACCAGTGGTTCCCGGGGGCATTTTGGTAATTGTTGGTTATTGTTTTGAGTTCAGTGTTGTGGTGGTTGTCCAGTGGTGGAGATCGTATCAGTGATCGGAGCAGCTTGGGTTATCTGTTCAGTCGGC
Organism: Lactuca sativa; assembly: GCF_002870075.4. Lineage (NCBI taxonomy): Eukaryota > Viridiplantae > Streptophyta > Magnoliopsida > Asterales > Asteraceae > Lactuca > Lactuca sativa. Next base: position 191,619,767 of record NC_056623.2, on the reverse strand, counting down.
AGTATCGAGGTGAGTTATCCTCACTATATCAACAGGGTCTACGGCACCAAGGCCGGCCCTTATCGGATTGAGATCCGGGTAGTTGTTGTTACGTTGTTGCTTTGATATGTTTGCATCCTGATAGCTAGGATGGTATATGTTAGAGACCTGATTGAGATCGGTATCCTGAGAGATAGCGTGATGCTATGCTAGTGACCTGTTAGGTCGGTATCCTGGTTAGGATGATGATATGTTATGTGATCTGTTTGATCTGCTTGTTGACTGTGAACTGCTATATGATTGTATGTATATGTGCACATGGTTGTTGCGACTGGAGTTGGGTTGAGGCGGGTCCTGCTTTGTGCTGTAGGCCAAGATACCCAGGGAGGACCGGTTGTTCCGAAGGCCTAGCGAGCGGTCCGGATAGGCTATAGGCCCCAAGAGGGCGGACCAGACGTGCCGAGGCTCGGAGAGTGGACCAGGCCGACTGAAGGCCCAGTGCGGGCAGACCAGTCATACTGTAGACTCAGAGATTGGACCAGGTGGATTGAAGGCCCGGTGCGGGCGGACCAATTACACTGCAGACTCGATGTATGTGGTTAGATTCGATGAGTGGACCAGGTGGATTTAAGGCCCGATGCGGGCGGACCAATCACACTGTAGACTCGAGGTTTATAGCTAGACTCAGAGGGTGGACCAGGTGGACTGTAGGCTGGTGCGGCGGACCAGTCACACAGTAGACCCGAAGTGCATGGCTGTTCTGTGATCGGATATGTTATGGCATGTTATGCGTGTATGGTATATGTGGTTGGTATTTTGGGGATATCTCACTAAGGTTTCGGGCTTACAGTTGTGGTTTTATGTTTTTCAGGTTCCTCAGGAGACCGTGGCAAGGCAAAGGCGTGATCGTACCGCTCCTCGTGTTTATATTGAGATGAGATTCTGGGATTACTTAAAATGTGATGTATTGAAAACCTTTTTGTAATAACTTTAATGGTATTGGGTCGTTTTTTGAAAATTTTAAATTGGTTGAAATTTTGGTCGTAACAGTCCTTCGGTCTATAGAAGAGATATCCAAAGGATTTCTGCGGGTAGCCGATGAAAATACATCGCTCACTACGAGGTTTGAGCTTGTCGTGAGTATCTCGTCTTACGAAAGCCTCACAACCTAAAACCTTGATATGTGCTAACGAGGGATCTTTCCCTGTCCACATCTTGTGAGGTGTTTTGGCAACCTTCTTAGTAGGGACTCGGTTAAGGATATGGGCGGCAGTCTCTAAGGCATACCCCCAGAATGAGATAGGTAGTGAAGCACGACTCATCATAGAGCGGACCATGTCTAACAAGGTTCGCTTACGCCTTTCTGCCACACCATTCAACTGCGGTGTCCTAGGTGGCGTCAATTGTGAAACTATTCCACACTCCTTGAGATAGTCGTGGAATTCAAGACTTAGGTACTCTCCTCCTCGATCGGATCGAAGCATCTTGATTTTCCTACCCAATTGATTCTCCACTTCATTCTTGAACTCTTTGAACTTTTCAAACGTTTCTGACTTTTGCTTGATTAAATAGATATACCCATATCTACTATAGTCATCAGTAAAAGTCACATAGAAGCGATTCCCATCCTTTGTGGTTGATCTAAATGGTCTACATACATCGGTATGTATGAGGTCCAATAAACCCTCACCCCTTTCACATGTACTATTGAAGGGTGACTTGGTCATCTTTCCAAGTAAACAAGACTCGCATGTGTCATCTTCCCTAAGGTCGAATGACTCCAACACTCCATCCTTTTGGAGTTGGGCTATGCGCTTCTTGTTGACATGTCCAAGATGACAATGCCATAAGGATGCTTTATCCATACTATTGGAAGAATCCATGCATAAAACATCATTTCCTAGGTTATCTACAATCATAACAGTTTCATAAATTCCATTACATGGTATTGCTTCAAAATATAAGACACCATTTAGATAAACATAAATAGAACCATTCTCATTATTATAAGAAAATCTAAATCCTTGTCTAAACAAACCATGAAATGAAATGATGTTTCTTGTCATTTTTGGCGAATAGCAACAATTGTTCAAATCTAAACATAAACCATTCCTAAGCACTAGAGAATACACTCCAATCTTGGTCACAGGCGACGATCTTCTATTCCCCATGATTAGATTTATTCTTCCATGCTCCACATCCCTATTTCTTCTTAGTCCCTGCAATTCAGAACAAATGTGGTAACCACACCCGGTTTCTAGTACCCAAGAAATAGCATGATATGAATCATTAGATTTAATTGTGTATATACCTGCGAAAGACGGCTTGATCTTTCCTTCCCTGATGGCTTGCAGGTATTCTGGGCAGCTTCTCTTCCAATGCCCTATTTTGTGGCAATGGTGGCACTCTGCCTCCTTTGGTTTAGGGTTAGGCTTAGCGGGATCAACTTTGGTCCCACTAGAAGAGGAACCATCTCGGGACTTTCCCTTGCGGTGGCTCTTAGACGGAGCCTTCCTCTTGTTACCCCTACCTGGCCCAATTGCCAAAACAGGAGCAGCTGGTGGATTGGGAGTTGGTGCAATAGACTTGTCCTTGAGGTTGCTCTCAGCAACCCTAAGGAGACCTTGGAGCTTACTTAGGGTGACCTACTCTTTGTTCATGTGGTAGGTCATCCTAAATTGATTGTAACACGGAGGCAAGGAGTGAAGCACCATGTAATAGCCAAGTCTTCCCCAAAGTCGACATTCAACTTGCGAAGACGATCGACATACCTTTGCATCTTTGCAGGTGCACGGTTAGAGATTCTCCATGTCCCATTTTAGCGGAGATCATGTTAGTGAAGATCTCGTAACGTTCCTGCCTCGCGTTTTGATGGTATCTCTCCAACAAGTCTTGGTGCATTTCGTACGGATACATGTCCTCATAGGACTTTTGGAATTCGGCGTTCATTGTGGCTATCATGATGCAATGAACCTTCGTCGCATCACGTTCATGAGTCTCAAAAGCAGTCATTTCAGCCAGAGTAACGATTTCTGGGTTGATCTTCTCGAGTTTCTCATCGAGGACATACTCCTTGTCCTCGTAGCGAGCAATCGTGCGAATGTTTCTTATCCATTCGCTAAAGTTCGTCCCATCGAAAGTCACCTTTTGGCAAAGGCTCATCAATGTGAACGAGCTAGCAGCAGCGTTGTTCGCGTTCGACATCTACAAATAGAAAGGACAAAGATAGATTAGAATTTGAATCCCAAATTATCACCCAATAAGAAAAATTAGGGCTAGGATCCAACAACAATATTTACATATTAGAAAAGGGATGTCGTAATCTAACATGCAAACAATTTGAAGGTAAGTGAATGACGATTCACTAATTCTCCACCATGAAAACATAACTTTAAGTTCTAAATGTATTGAGAATTCCTAGGTTTGGATGAGATTCATTGAACTTTTCAATGGCATGTTTAAATTTCGATATGCCCCTCTCGTTTGTGACTGGGATACTGAGGATCACAAAGTGGGTGTGAATTACCATGCAAATTCACATGGTGCCTTCATTGTAACAATCACCTATTCGATGTGCCAGTAAACCACACACGCTCCATCGAACTATGATAAACAATGAATCACCCTTTGCCACCTTTGCTTAGAACCAATTAGTGTGCCGGTAAACCACACACGCTCCACTAACTTCTTAGCAAGGGTGCAAAGTGTAATTTCATGGGATTGCATCAATTCACTTTTCCTAAAGTAACTAGGATTGGGAATTTTTTGAAAAACATGTAGTTACTTGTATTTCACATTACACTTTTAATGAGGAGATGAGGTTGCCCTATCCTACCCGTTCGGCTAACGACCCTCCACCGATCAAGCAAGCGGTGGGTGTGAGTGTACACCCATTAAGCGCCATTTTATAGGCCGCAACCTTATACCCACCTTATAGACCGGCTTCGTGAATGAGGCCTACTAACGGTAAGACTAGCATTTTTAATTTATACATATATATACATATTAATCTTGTAATATTATATTAGTATAGGGTTGAATTTTAAACTTGTAAAACTCTAGGGTTTGAAATTTAAATTGTCTAAATTAAACTTTTAATCACAAAACATAAATTTCAAAACTTGAGGGGAAGTTTTAAACTTTTCAAAACATAGGGGATCAAATAACAAATAATCTAAATTAACATTTAATCACATAATTATCCATATTTGATTTATTTAATTATTTCTTGCAAAACAATTTATCAATTTAATTAAACTAATTAATCAATTATATTAATTGATAAATATCTTCAATTAGGTCAAGAATATACTCAAATATATCTCAAAATCGGATTTATATTGACCTATTAAGATTAAGGTAACTTCCCAAAAGACAAACAGCAAGAAATCCCGAAATTAGCTCTTTCTGACGCTCGAACTCGCCGAGTACCACAATAGACTTGCCGAGTTGAGCCTACTCGCCGAGTCCACTATGGAACTCGCCGAGTTCATCAGGCAGAATATCAAAATTTGAATTTTGCAAGCAACAAACAAGCAACCAATGCATCAATTCAATAGAAACCAATCTAGGCTCTGATACCACTGATGGGTTTGGGCCATATGAACATTCCTATGTGCACATACAAACCCTAATGCTTGGATCTAGGTTTCTCTAATTGAACATGCATTGAATCCAAGACTTCTAATAACAATTCTAGTATAATAACATAAGAAATCAGATTTAGATGATTACCTTGAATCACTTGCTTGAATCTTCTTGTCCTTGGGGCTTTAGAGTCACAAGTGTCACTCCTTTAATGGCTTACAAACACCAACTAGCAAGAGGATGATTATATAGAGGAGAGAGGAGGAAGAAATCGGCCAGGGTTTCCTTAGATACAAGAGTGCCGATTTCCCTTAACCCCTAGGGTCTATTTATACTAGTGAGGCTCCTAGAGTTTCATCCTTAAACCCTAATTGGATAACTTAAGCCCTAAGCAATCCAATACCCTAATGATAAGCTTTGGACGATTTCAAGGTCTATCCTAAGCCCCAAAACCGTCCCCCCTTATCCATAAGGGATTATAGCCCAAAGTACAATTATCATACAATTGACAGTTTATGCCCCTTTATTCAATTAATCTCTTTAAGTCACCAAATTAATTCCTATTTAATTTATGACTTATATTAATCAAATAATAATATTATTATTCCTTATATTATTCTCATAATATATTAATAATATTTCTTCTCTCATTATAAATCATCCTGTCAAGTTGCTATGGTGAAGGCAACCCAAAAGGACCATGCACAACCGGGTCAAATACTTGCCTAATATAGTTGTAGCCTTAGACAATATTCCAACATATATATATATATATATATATATATATATATATATATATATATATATATATATATATATATATATATATATATATATATCCTAAGTAGGTTGTGTTCGGCGAAAGTAGCTAGAAATTAGAAGTCGGTAGCTCGTAGCTGACACCCAGAAGTTTGTAAGTTTATTTGTATAAGAGTGTTTGATATAAATAGCTAGAAGCTTTTGCAATATATAAAATCACATAAAAAGACATATGTATATAAACTAAAATTGAAATATAATGATAGATAAATTAATTTTTTCTAAACTATATTTACCAAAATTAAAAACTCTCCAAATTTTAATATCAAATTCACTTCTCAATTGGTAAAAACAATTTTTTATGCATATTAGTAAATGAACTTTATACAAATAAAATAAACTAAAAACATTTTTTTTATGTATATTAGTAAATGATGAACTTTATACAAATAAAATAAACTAAAAACATTTTTTTTATGTATATTAGTAAATGATGAACTTTATACAAATAAAATAAACAATACTTTTTAGTGTTATATTGTAAGTACTAGCCTAATTAATTTATAAGTGTTTTATGTTTTAAAAGAACCGATTATATTGTATGATATTAATTTTAGTTAATAAATTAAAATGACAAATATTTATTATTTTGTTAGATGAAGATTAATAGATTATAAAAAATTTTGGTATATATTGTTGTTTCAAATACATAAATTACAATTGTTCAAATATATTTATATTTAATCGTATAATAAGATAATTATAAAAAATATGAATATGATTTTTTTTAATAGTATTTTAATTAATATGTTAAACTCTAAAAGAGTTTTTTATTAACTTTTAGATTTAAAACTTTTTGTATAATCCAAAGATAAAAACTATTGCTACCGAACCTTGGGCGTGTTTGGCAAACATATCTGTTATCTGGAAGCGGTTAGCGGGTAGTTGGTAGCGGGTAACAGGTAGCGGGAAGCTGTAGTTTTTATTTGTTATACGAGTATTTGGCAAAAGTAACCAGACGCTTTTAAAATATATAAAGTTACATAAAAAGACAATTGATTAAAAATAAATAAATATATAAATATATTTTTAAGGGTAATTATGAAAATTGATTTCAAAAGCTCAATAGCGTTTTGTTAAACGCTACATGAAGTAACTTTTAGATTTGAAACGTTTTATTTAATATAAAAGTTAAACGCTCGGTTTTAAACAACAACTCCTATAATTTATGTATCGAACACGTCCTTAATAAAATAACTAATTATTGCTTAATATCTATATTTTAAGTTTGAAAACTTTTTACTATCAGTTTTAAACAAATGTTAATAAATTATGTTGGTTATATTTGTTCATTTTAGATTAATATTATTTTATTATACATCCGTTCTCAATATAGAGTTTACATCTCCCCCTTAATTTAGTTACATATTTAATTATGCATCTTATCTCTTAGACAATAATGTATGAGCAACGTCCTAACGTGTTTTTATGAGGTGACATAAATTAACGACATTATTACACGGGAAACACCTCCTCAAGTGCGCGTTTTCCAACGTCACGTTGTTGCGCATTGCCATGGTATTGAATGGTAACAGGGAAAATTCGACTGTTTGGCTTGCAATGGACCCTAAACTTGTTCTTGCTCAATGTCGAACCACCATGGACATCGTCATAACCTTGAGCCTCGTCGGAGGGTCGCACTTTAAAGTGGTCGGACTTTCTCTCATTTCTTGCGGCGGTAGGGTTTTGAATATAAGAAGGTTATTATACCATAAAACTTTATAGTTAGAGCCTACAAGTTTTGAAGATGTTGCATTTTACACCTTTTAATTTTTTACCATTTACCTTTTAATTTGTTGCATTTCAAGGTTTTTATTTTGTCATTTGTTGTAATTTTTTTTAAATGTTATTTTTAATTTATAATTTATTAAAATATCATGTTTTATTAATTTATTTGTTTTTTATAATTATTAAAAAACAAATAAATAAATAAAAATAAACGATGATATGGAAATTAGACGATGTTATAACATATTATTTGGTTTTATAACATCATATATAACTAAGATAATGATGTGACAACTTTTAAATATAATAACATGTTGATTTGGTATAATATGATTTGTCATTTAAAAAAACATTCAACAAATTGACATTATATATATAATCATAACATGACATTGTTTGCTTTATATATTTATTATATATGCTTAACAAAATGACATTATACATAATCAAAATGTATAAAAGTAAAAATTAATAATAACTATAATAATAGTGATTTAAACTAGTTTTATAAACAATTTATAAAAAATACATATTATAATTTATTGATATTAAATTAATTAAATGACTAAAAATAAACATCAACAATAAATAATAATATAGATATTATAGACAAAACAAAAAATAAATAAAATAGAAAACTAGTTTAATTGACGTTACTTTTCATATGTTTAGGTTAATACAAAAAATTAATATTAGTTTAAACCTGAAAAAGATTTTTTTTTTTTTCCGGCAAATCTAATCTACTCCTAACCTAACAACACCTATGTCCACGACTGAACTTGAACCCTCAACCTCAAAAAAAAATAGCACCACCTGATACCGCTGGGCTACAAGCCTTTGGTGAAAAAGATGTTTTTAGTACCATAATTTTTTTATGAAATGCCCGTAACCCCTAAATCGTAAATTTGTTTTGCCCAATTTTCGCTGTCCACATCTTTGCAAAATAGGTAGATAAATAATAAACTTATATATCAAAGGCATGTATAGAAACACACACAAAATAAAAAATAAAAAAAAAAAAAACAATGAAATTTGATAAAAACTTATCAGCAACAACCGTAAAACCGGATGTACCAAAGGGCAAAGGATCATCTTTTATTTAAATTTGTGATATAGATTCATAACGCTGTTATAACAGACACAATGCACCTTTCAAAATCATAAAAAACCCTAAATTATATACTCAAACAGGTCCAACAAAGGACATAAGCTCTCTAAATTTCTGCCATGGCTTATCCCAAACGAGTGCCACATAATTATTCTCAACACCGCCTTCTACCGCCGTAATCGTTATGTTGTATTGCGTTCCAGCCACCACTTGGCTTTCTCCGGCCACCACTTTTTCAAACTGCAGCGACATATGGTCATCCTTGTCGTGCTCATCCACGGCAAACTTCCCGATCTCAATGACCATGGGGTCACTTGCATTGATTGGCGTCCAACTGCCGGCGAGAGTCCGAGCGCAGAGCGCGAAGGAGAAATTATAAAGGAAAGGAAGGAAGAAGATGAGGATTGTGACAAAGAGATGTCGCATTTTGAAAAGATAATTGATGTGAAAAAAAGATATAGAAGTAGATGGGTAGCTGTGGAAATATATAGGGAATAGAAGCGACAGCCTTTCATATAATATTTAATATATTACGTAACTGATATAGAAGTTACGTTAATAATAAAATATTTAAATTTTCTTTTCTTTTTTTAGAAAAGAAAATCTTCTTTTCATAAACGGCCTTTAAATGAATAAATGACATGTTATTTCAAGGTTGTTTATGATGATGACTTGAAAATTAAACATTTAAAAATAAGTTATTGCTAACTTGATTGAACTTTTTATATTTTTTTGTAACAACAAAAGTGCATGACACTATTAAGGAACTAATGAAAAAACCGAAACTGTTACATGAAAATATTTAAAATTGGTTTTGTGAAGTTATATATTTCAATTAATAATGAAGGTGCTCATTGTTTTTTCAAAGGCAAAAGGGCTGCCATCTACAGACTATTTCTGACTCTATATGTAGACTTCTACGGTATAAGCGGTGAGCTAAACATTTGCAATCTATAAAAAACTGTTTATTTTTTTTAAAATTCTTCAAGACTAAAATAAACTATAAATAAGATGACTTTTTTTTTTTTTAATTTAAATCACATTATCAATAATTCTAATATAACAACAATTGAAATTTAATCATACAACCACTTTTTTCTTCAATATTTACCACAAATTAATTTTCCATTTTATAAAGAAAAAAAAGAAAGCTATTAAAATATTTTGATAAGTTTTATAATAAATTTGATTTTTTAGTTATTGTTATAAAAAGTTTGTTGGATAAATATGCATAAAAAGTTTTAAAATATAAAGGTGTAAATACCAAAAAATTGTGTGAACAAATAACAAGTTTATTAAGATAAAATAATTAAAATAACATAATTACATATAGATTTAAAAAATAAAAACGAATATATTTTATTTGTATAATTATTTCTAAAATAAACTTATTGCATGTTTACATGGCAAATGAAGTAAAATAGAAATTGCCGAGTATGATTCATCGAAATGAAGTTTGATAGTTTTTCATTTATTTATTTTTTTGCCCACAAACGAGAATAGTCCAAACGTGTTATTTGTTTTTTTGCCTTTAGAAGGGATAAGACGATTGTAAACTTATTTCTAAAATAAACTTATTGCATGTTTATATGGCAAATGAAGTAAAATAGAAATTGCCGAGTATGATTCATCGAAATGAAGTTTGATAGTTTTTCATTTATTTATTTATTTATTTTTTTGCCCACAAACAGAATAGTCCAAACGTGTTATTTGTTTTTTTTTTGCCTTTAGAAGGGATAAGACGATTGTAAACTTATTTCTAAAATAAACTTATTGCATGTTTACATGGCAAATGAAGTAAAATAGAAATTGCGAGTATGATTCATCGAAATGAAGTTTGATAGTTTTTCATTTATTATTTTTATTTTTATTTTATTTTTTTTGCCCACAGGGCTACCAATACTCTTTCCTCAGGTCCAAATACATCTTAGTGGCCACAGGATGGATCGAAAACTTCGACCGATGAGCCTCTTCCATCAAAATGGTACGCGTTCCTCCCACAAACGGCACCCAGATTCGCCCCTGAAATGTCATAAGCCCCCGACCATCGGTAACGAACTCTGAAATCAATCCAACCACTCGCTCCTTCTTCTGCATCTCAGGTTGCACAGCCTCGGCCTGAGCCCCACGAATGGCGTCCAACACTGGAGTTATCACGGTTAATCTCAAACATACATCCCACAGTAGGGTGTTCTCCGCCCTGCAGCTCAGTGCATCGGCTACAACATTAGCCTTGCTTGGGTGGTACAGGATCTCACAATCATAATCCTTGACCACATCTAACCACCTTCTCTGTCGCATATTTAGGTTGGGCTGATCCATCAAATACTTCAAACTCTTATGGTCCGTGTATATCGTACACCGAACCCCATACTGGTAGTGACGCCAAATCTTGAGGGCGAACACCACTGCCCCCAACTCTAGATCATGGGTGGGATATCTCGTCTCATGAGGCTTCAGCTGCCTCGATGCATATGCTATCACATGCCCTCTCTGCATCAGCACCGCTCCCAACCCCAAAATCGATACATCATAGTATACCACAAAGTCCTCCATCCCCTCCGGGAGGGCTAACACCGGGGCTTCGCATAACCTTTGACGAAGCGTCTCAAAGGAGGCCTGCTGCTCGGGGCCCCATGAAAAAGCGACACCCTTCCGGGTCAACCTGGTGAGTGGCACTGCGATCTTAGAGAAATCCTTGATAAATCTCTGATAATAACCTGCCAACCCTAAGAAACTCTTGATCTCGGAGGGTAACCTCGGCACCTCCCAACTCATCACTGCCTCAACTTTGGCCGGGTCGACCAATATCCCTTTCTGGTTAACGAGATGCCCTAGGAACTGGACCTCTCGCAACCAGAAATCACACTTGGAGAATTTGGCATAAAGCCTCTCCGATCTCAGAACTCCGAGAACCTCCCTCAAATGCTCCTCATGCTGCTCTCTAGATCTCGAATATACCAAGATGTCGTCAATAAATACAATCACCGACCGATCCAGCATCGGCCTGCACACTCGGTTCATGAGATCCATGAACACTGCCAGGGCATTGGTGAGCCCGAAAGGCATCACCACAAACTTGTAATGCCCATAACGCATCCTAAACGCTGTCTTCTGGACGTCCTCATCTCGCACCCTCACCTGATGATATCCAGACCTCAAATCGATCTTGGAGAACCAAGATGCTCCCTGTAACTGATCGAACAAATCGTCGATCCTCGGCAACGGGTAACGGTTCTTGACCGTCAGCTTGTTCAACTCCCGGTAATCAATGCACATCCGGTGTGAACCATCCTTCTTCTTGACAAACAGGATAGGCGCTCCCCATGGCGAGCTGCTCGGCCAAATAAACCCCTTCCCCAGCAGCTCCTGAAGCTGCGAGGATAACTCTTGCATCTCTGGAGGTGCAAGGCGATAAGGCACCTTAGCGATAGGCGCGGCCCCCGACACCAAATCGATACTGAACTCCACTTACCTCACAGGAGGCACACCCGGCAACTCCTCAGGAAATACATCCGGGAACTCACGCACTACCGGAACCTCCCCAACTGACCTCGGTCTCTCGGAATCCACCCGCGTATCCATCACATATGCCACAAACCCTTACAGCCCTGCTGTAGACACTGCCTCGCCCTAGCGGCCGAACAAAACGCTGATCCAGAACGTGTACCCTCGCCGTACATTGCAAAAACTCCCCCACTAGGGTCTCGTATGGTCACCAGTTGTCGCTCGCAGTCGATAACCGCACCGAATCTGCTCAACCAATCCATGCCCACAATGACACATCATCACCCATCACAATAGGAACCAGATCAATCGGGAACTCAACACCGAAAATCTCGACTACGCACCCTCGGAGAACCTCCGTGGCATATATCACCCTCTCGTCAGCTATGGAAACTCTCAGAGGACGACTCAACGCCTCACGGCTAACACTGATATGCTGACTAAAAGCCAAAGATACAAAAGTCCGACTCGCACCCGAGTCAAATAACACCAAGGCAGGTACAGAATTCACAAGAAAAGTACCTACGCATAACATAAGATAAGCATAATATCTCAACATCAAAATAAATACACGAAAGAATACATACCAGCCACGACATCGGGCGCTGCGCGAACCTCCTCCGCGGTCAACTGAAAAGCTCTCCCTCGTGCCCTCGGCGCCTCGACCTTCACTGGCCGACTCTCGGTAGCTCTGATGGCGGCAGGGGCAGATCCCTGAGGTGCTCCCTGAGATGATCCTTGCAATTGCGGACACTCTGCCTTCCGGTGTCCGGTCTGGTTGCAGTGGAAACACACCGCAAACCCCTTGGGGCAGTCCTTGGCCATATGTCCCTCCTTGCCACACTTGTATCAAGATCCCGCTCTACAGACTCCATCATGACCCTTACCGCACTTCCCACAAGTGTGGCCCTTCTGGCTCCCTGGTTTGGGATCAGCGGGCTTGGCCCGCTTGGCTGCTGGCTGAGACTGCGTCGGTCGCCGATCCCTCCCCTGAGACTCCGCCTCCTCCCTGGCCTGAGTCTCTAGCTCAATCTCCCTCTTCCGGACATTTGCCTGAAGCTCGGCAAATGTCCGGTACGAGGAGTTCGCCGCGAACTCCCGAATGTCTCGCCTCAAGATACTCAAATATCGGCTCATACGTGCCTGCTCAGTGGACACGTGCTCAGGGTAGAACATCGCCCTCTCATGGAACATCCTGGTAATCACCGTAACAGACTCAGTACCCTGCTTAAGGGTCAGAAACTCCTCGGCCAAACGCTCCTTCTCCACCTGGGGAACGTACTCATCTCGGAACATGGCAGTGAACCTCTCCCAGGTCACTGCCGCAAGCTCAGCAGGCGTAAAGTGCGCCATCACAAACTTCCACCAGTCCTTCGCTCCCAAGCGAAGCGAACCTTCAAATGCTCAGAAGATGAGCAAGTGAAGAAACACCCCTCTATGTCAGAAATCCATCTCATAGCCGCCACCGGATCCTAGTTCCCATCAAACTTTGGCGGTTTTGTGTTGCTGAACTCTCGGAACAGCAACGCATCACCACCCTGCGGCCTCGCGTCAGCAATAGCTGCGGTGGCCGCTGCAACAGTAGCCTCAGAAAGAGCGGCATAACGCTCGTCGAAGGTCTCAATCAACGTGGTCTTAATAGACCCAAACATCTCTGGTATCTCTGCCCTGATGGCCGCAGCCACCTCTTCATGGATGATCCGGCGGATCTCCTCATCACTGGCCCCACTGCTCTCAGGCATCAGACGTGTCCTCACCATGATCTACCTCTGAAATACAACATACGATAAATTAGAATCCATTCGAGCATACTCACACTCGACAACTCATTCTTCCTTGATCCTTGGCATTCCAAAGATTCCTACTTGGGCTGTACACCGCTCCGGTGCTTTCAGTAGTATGGGCCCAATACTACTGTCCGCACTGTATCAGAATACACCCCAAGTCCTCCTCTTCGGATCCCAAATTCCAAGTACTCTATCATGCATAATCCACTCTCTAACAGATCTCTTATAAGCCCCTCACTGCTACCAACTCACTCTCAAGCATCTCATAGCAGATCACCTCTCCCTAGGCTAAGGCATCACAAATCAGACCACTCTAGTCCTAATAGGAGTACCTAGCCTACTCTAGCATGAGAATACATCATATCAATATCAATATCACATAACATGAGGGTATTTTGGGAAATCACCGTTCGGGCGCGGACTGATCGTACACACAACTCTGCTCTGCGTTCTTCCAAAAATCTTTTACTCTTTTTGAAAATACTTCTTAAATCCTCAGTTTGAGTTCAAATACGCCCGAAGGTGTACTCGAATCCCTCAAACCAAGGCTCTGATACCAACTTGTAACAACGTGAATTTCAAAATAATTTTTCGCATAATATAAAAACACAATTTCATTTAACATTCATAAAAACATCAATGTTTGAAACTCAATCCATGCTATATAATATTCCCAAGATCTGATAACATAAAATCTCGTGTGTGTGTGTATACTTATCAAGTCGGCGCCTTCCCACGGTCATCACTAGTACCTGAAACAAATAACACCAACACTGTAAGCACAAAGCTTAGTGAGTTCCCCAAAATACCACGCATAACACATATTAGCCACTCGAGGCTATAACTCTGTGGGTCCGTAGACCCTACTCTGTGAACCCTCTGGTTCTAACTCTGGGAACCTTCCGGTTCCAACTCTATAAACATGCACAGCATAAATCACATAGAAATAATGTAGTACAACACATAACATACATTTAGCATACAAATACTCTGTCACATAACTCTGATTACCTACTCAAGGTAAAGTATAGTGAGAAGACTCACCTTGCGTATCTCGATAACTCGCAAATCCCGGAATCACTCGCGCTCGATCCTCCGAGCTATAATCCTCCTATAACACAATGTATCTCTAATTAACACTTTCAAAACTAAGGTTGACTACCCCTATCAAGTCAACACTGGTCAACTCTGGTCAACGGTCAACGGTCAACTCTGACCAGACTCGGTGAGTGCACTAGAGCGACTCGGCGAGTCTATACGTGTTCATTGACTCCCTAGAATCCTCCCTTGACACGTCGAGTGCTTCCCTGACTCGACGAGTTCCACCTGGCATGAATCGCGGGCCACCACGACTCAACTCGCCGAGTCTCAAGAACAACTCGGCGAGTTTAGGCTTGACTCAGCCCCCTAATGACTCTCCCTAACTCACTGGGTCAACCCCCAACCCGGTGAGTCCACTCGATGAACACTTTAAGTGAAACCCCAACCCTACTTGCCGAGTCTCAAGAACAACTCGGCGAGTTCATGCCATGCACAAACTCTATTGACCTTCTGAGGTCAGATTTGCTTTCCCAAACCATAGATCTAGCCTCCCCAAGCATGAATGTCACGTAAAGTTTGGAACTTGATGCTTGTATAACCCCCACAAGGCATCAAAAGATGATTTGGTCCCAAAATTGACCACCTAGGTCTAATAACTCCATAATAACCCAAAAAGCCCCAAGGGTTAAGGTCTCTGGACCTCTTTGAGTCCAGATCCAAGGCACAAACTCGAAGAGGGGCCATTTGCTTCACATAATTACTCTTCAAAGGGGTTGTAAAACCCTAACTCTAAAGATCAACCCTAAAACTGAAGGCGATTCGAATCATTACCTCAAAATGAAGCCTCTGGACTCTGGATCTGCTAGAATCTCACCTCCTCCTTGCTCTTGCCACCTTCTTCTTGCTAAACAAGGAATACAAAGGCCCAAAAGTGACTTCTTCTCTCCCAAAACGAATTATCTCTCTTAGGGTTCTCTCAAGGGAATGGTAGCCGCAATGGGAGGCTATAGGTGCCCTTAAATAGGCTCCAAACCCGGGGATTTAGGGTTTCATTAAACAGCATGGACTCGCTGAGTCCAGGCGCGAATCCGCGTCCAAAACCGCGATCCTACTCGGCGAGTCTGAGCTCCAACTCGCCGAGTATCCTCACAAAATACAAAAATATAAGAATGAATAGTACTTGGGAATCCGGGCTGTTACAAGAAAAGGCAACCCATCCAAGGTCAGCATATCACCTCTTGTAGCATAACCTAATAAATCATATATGAAATGTTAAAAGGAGAAGGCAAGAAATGTAATAGTTTTTTCACCCTTTAAAATTTAATAGGAACGTAAACCAGTAAAAAATTTAATTATATCGTAAAAAAGCTAAATGCACAAAATACCAATGTACTCACATAATTTTTATTTTATTTTATTTTTGTATTATATTTGCCATTATGCACAGGAATTACGAAGTACAATGCTATTTCCCACCATAAAACTGAAAAAATGTAACACCCATAAAAATCAAGCGAATTTTAAACTTTTGAAATGCATTCCAAATTCAATAGTTATTACAAAACAGGTTTCCAAAATATTTTATATCAGAGTATCCCAGAACAAAATCATCAAAACGAGGAGCGGTATGATCACGCCTTTGCCTTGCCACGATCCCCTGATGTACCTAAAACAATAAACTGAAACTGTAAGCCCGAAAGCTTAGTGAGTTCCCCTAAAATAACAATACGTATACAATCCACGTAACCCTGTCAGCAATAACATAACAAACTGAACAACATTAATGGGTCCACATCTTTACAGACTGGATTACCCCTGCCCCTGGGCCCACAGTGTGAGTCTGGATTGCTTCCGGCCCACAGCTCACATCTGGCTTGCCATCGAGCCCACAGTATGAGTCTCCCTTAGCCCGTAATTGGAATGCTCCTGGGTATGTTGGTTTACCGCACGAAGCAGTCTCACCTCAACCCATCCCACATAACATAACAACATATAACGTAACCACTGAGCGTGCAGATAATCATATAACAACATAGGTAGTCCTATAGATCTACCTAACTGGCATAACCACTAGCATGCAACAATAACTGTATATTCAACATACTAACACTGCTAGGATAACATATCCACTGCGCCGACCTTGGTGCCTTAGACCCCTTAGTATAATGAGGATAACTTACCTTGCAAATGTCGACTCGGTAGATAAACTCCAACTCTCGGATCATTGCCACAACTCTACCATCTATTATCATAATATAACCATACTCGTAAGTTCTCAACATTTCAAGGTACCCCATAAGTCGACTAGTCAACCCCTGGTCAAAGTCAAAGTCAACAGTCACGGTCAACAGTCGATATTGACCCTAACTCGTCGAGTATCCTCAGTTACTCGCCGAGTTCCTTGAGATACTCGCCCACTCGCCGAGTCACCAGAGTGACTCGTTGAGTTCCTAAGGTTCGCGATCTACATTCTAAGGCCACTCGTTGAGTTTTCCTTCTTGCAACTCAACAAGTTCACACGCATCTATCAATCGGTGAAACCTTAACCGACTCGCCGAGTTGTTCATCCAACTTGTCGAGTCTACGGCAATCTCCGTCGGACTCGCCGAGTTGTTCATCCAACTCGTCAGGTTCATGCCCATCTTCATATGACTCGCCGAGTCTCTTCAGTCCTTCAACCATGCAGACACTTTTTAAGCCATGCCAAGGCCCCAAATTGCAGATCCAACATCCTTAGGCATGCTTATCACGTAAAGTTTCAAACCTTACGTGCATGCAAGGCTTTAATATCCTAAAATGACAAAACTAAGCTTGCAATGAGGTCACATCCTTGAGGGAAAGCTCCTACTAGGCAAAGCTGATGACTTTATGAATCTAGAAGCCAAAGGGAGTTCAAATCTAAAGTTACCAATTCAGATCTTGGCTTAATCACGGGAAATCTTTCCTGAAAACTCATTCACAAGAGGCTTTAGGATAAAATGATCCAAGGAAAACAATCTAGTACCTTCAAGAGAGTGCTTGTTGATGCAGAACTTGAATCTCACGAACTCTTGCTTCAACTACCTTGTTTTCCCAAGTGATTACTTCACCAAAATCCTTCCTCCAAGCTTAACTCCCCAAAGAACACACACACATTCGAATTATGGTTAAAGAGAGACAAGAGGATGTAAAGGGGAGGCTGGGGGAGGCGAATGATCCTTTAAATAGGGTGAAATGACCCGAAATTTAAGGTTTCATCTGCCAGCTCCTACTCGTCGAGTCCTTTCCTAGACTCGGCGAGTAGGTCACTAAAACGCATGGACCAACCCGCTGCTACTGGACGAGTAGGGCGACCAACTCGTCAAGTAGACCCAAAAACCAAAAAGATTCCCATAAATCAATACATGAGAATCGGGGCGTTACAACTCTCCCCCACTTGAATTAGACTTTGTCCTCGAAGTCTGGTGCGATGAACAATGTCGGGTAATGCTCCCGCATCTCTGCCTCCGGCTCCCACGTCCACTCAGATCCCTTCTAATGCTCCCACTGTACCTTCACCAAAGATATCTCCTTATTCTGCAAAACTTTTGTCTTCCTTTCAAGTATGGCCACCGGCCTCTCCACGTAATTCAGGCGCTTATCAACCTGAATATCATCAAATGGCACCACTGCCTCCTGATCCGCATTGCACTTCCACAGCTGCGAAACGTGGAAAGTGTTGTGGATCCGACTAAGCTCCTCTGGGAGCTCTAGCCATTACACCACCTTGCCGACCCTGGCAATAACTCTGAACAGTCCAATATACTGGGGACCCAATTACCCCCGCTTCCTGAAGCGAATCACACCTTTCCAGGGCGAGACCTTTAGGAGCACCATATCACCCACCTAAAACTCTAACTGAGGACGGTGTCTAACGGCGTAACTCTTCTGCCGACTCTGGGCGGTCTGCAGTCGCTGCCTAATCTTTTGAATCTTCTCGGTGGTCTGTAGGACTACCTCCGTCCGTCCCATCACTCGGTGTCCTACCTCACCCAAACAAACCGGGGTGCGACATCTGCGCCCATACAATAACTCAAAAGGCGGGGCGCCAATGCTGGAATGATAGCTATTGTTGTAAGCAAACTCTGCAAGAGGTAGGTGGGAATCCCAACTCCTACCGAAATCAATGACACGCGCCCTCAACATATCTTCGTGGGTCTGAATGGTCCGCTCGCTCTGACCACCTGTCTACGAATCAAACGTTGTGCTAAAGTGCAAGCGTGTGCCTAGTTCCTCGTGGAACTTCTTCCAGAAACAGAAGGTGAATCTAACATCTTAGTCTGAGACAATGGAGACTAGAATCCCGTGGCAAGCAACGATCTCTCGGACGTATAAGTCAGCCAACCTCTCGGCCGAAGAGCTCTCCCGTATCGCCAAGAAATGAGAACTCGTGGTCAATCGATCCATGATGACCCATATGGCGTCGAACCCTTTCCCCGTCCTTGGCAGCTTCGTAATGAAGTCCATCGTGATCTGCTCCCATTTCCACATGGGAATCTCCATATGCTGTAGCTTACCATGCGACCTCTGATGCTCGGCCTTGACCATCCTACAAGTCAAGCACCTCTCGACATACCAAGCGATTTCTCGCTTCATACATGGCCACCAGTAACTCAAACTCAGATCTCGGTACATCTTGGTGGCCCCGGGTGTATGGAGAAATGAGACTTATGAGCCTCCTCCATCACTGTCTGTCTGACTCCACCAGTCATCGGAACCCAAACTCGACCACATCTGGTCAATAACCCCCGACTATCCTGAACAAACCGAGCGCTTTCGCCCATCATCCTTTCCATCTTCCAGTTCTCTGGTTGTATGCCCTCGGTCTGGGCATCTCTGATCAAACTTGCCAGCAGGGAATCCACCGCTATCCTCATACACTTTTCTGCGGTGGAACTTGGAAGACCCAGCTGACTTGCGGCTCAATGCGTCCGCAACCACATTCGCTTTACCAGGGTGGTAAAGGATCTCGCAAACGTAGCCCTTGACTACATCCAACCACATGCGATGTCTCATATGCATGTTCGACTGATCCTTGATGTGTCTCAAACTCTTGTGATCCGTGTATATGGTACAACAGACCCCATATAGATAATGCCTCCAAATCTTGAGAGCGAATACCACCGCTCCCAGCTCCAAATCATGTGTAGGGTATCTTGTCTCATGCGGCTTCAGCTGCCGCGATGCATAGGCTATCACTCGTCCTCTCTGCATGAGGACCGCCCCTAAATCTGTGATGGATGCATCACAGAATACCACAAAATCCTCTACTCCCTCGGGGAGTGTCAAAACTGGAGCCTCACACAAACATTGCCTGAGGGTCTCAAACGCACTTTGCTGCTCGGGGCCCCACCGGAAATCCACCCCCTTCCTCTTTAGACGGGTGAGGGGTACTGCAATCTTGGACAAGTCTCGAATAAATCTCCGGTAATACCCTGCTAACCCCAGAAAACTCCTGATATCCAAAGGAGACCTCAGCACCTCCCACTACATAACTGCCTCGATTTTGGCTGGGTCGACCAAAATCCCCTCCTGGTTAACGAGGAGTCCGAGGAACTAGACCTCTCGTAACCAAAACTCACACTTCGAGAACTTGGCACACAACTGTTCTCGTCTCAGAACTTCCAACAGCTCCCTGAGGTGCTCCTCGTGCTGCTCTCGGGTCTTGGAATACACCAAGATATCATTTATGAACATAATGACCGAGCGATCAAGCATCGGTCTGCAGACCCGATTCATCAGGTCCATGAATACTGTCGGCGTGTTGGTGAGCCCAAACGGCATCACCACGAACTCCTAGTGACCATAACGAGTCCGAAACGCGGTCTTCTCCACGTCCTCCTCTCTAACCCGGACCTGATGATATCCCGATCTCAAGTCAATCTTGGAGAACCAAGATGCACCCTGTAACTGATCGAAGAGATCGTCTATCCTCGGAAGTGGATAACGGTTCTTCACCATCAACTTGTTCAACTCCCTATAGTCAATGCACATCCGGTGCGATCCATCCTTCTTCCTAACGAAGAGGATCGGTGCTCCCCATGGAGAACTGCTAGGTCGAATAAATTGCTTGCCCAATAGTTCCTGCAGCTATGAAGACAGCTCCTGCATCTCGGGTGGCGCCAAATGGTACGGCGCCTTGGCAATAGGAGTCGCACCCGGCACCAGGTCGATCCGTAACTCGACCTGCCTCTCCGGAGGGATCCCTGGCAACTCCTCCGGAAACACGTCAGCAAGCTCCCTAACCATTGGAACCTCAGAGGCTGAAGTCTGGTCTCCAACCCGCGTATCTACCACGTATGCTAGGTATCCCGCACACCCGTGCTGAATATATTGTCGAGCTCTGGCGGCTGAACAGAACCCCGACCCCGCTCTGGTGCCCTCGCCATAAACAATCAGTTCTCCCCCACTTGGGGTTCGAACTACCACTCGCTGGCCCTCGCAATCTATCATGGAACCGAAGCGACCAAGCCAATCCATACCCACAATCACGCATACTTCCCCCATGGGAATCAGAATCAATTCTATCGGAAAGACCACTCCGAAGATCTCCAACTGACATCCTCGGTAGACTGAAGAAGCTGATACTCCATGTTCTTTGGCGATAGAAACTCACAACGGACACTCTAACTCATCAACTGGCACGTTTAACCCCTTACTAAACATCTGAGAAATGAAAGACCGACTCGCCCCCGGGTCAAATAAAACCAAAGCAAGCAATGATTTTACTAAAAACGTACCAAAGCACAGGTACCACATATAAGCATAACAAAGATATAATAAACGAGGTAAAGGAGAGAAACATACCAGCAACCACATCCGGTGCTGCTCTGGCCTCCTCTTCCGTAAGCTGGAAAGCAAGCCCCTGAGCCTTCGGAGGCTCGGCCTTAACAGGCCTCCCATCCTCGATCCTCAAAGTAGCTGGCACTGGAGCCTGCGCCGGCTTGGCGGCTAGCAATGGGCAGTTGGCCTTCACATGGAAACCCTGATCATAGTGGTAGCACAACCTCATACCCGAAATAGGGGCGCCCTGGCGACAATCCTTCGCATCATTCCCCTCCTTGCCACACCTGTGGCATCTGCTACCCGCTCGACATACTCCAGAATGACTCATACCGCACTTCCCACATGTGCGGCTCTGCTGACCCCCAGTCCTAGAATCAGCAGTCTTAGACCGCTTCGGCACTGACTGAGACTGTGCCGGAGCCGGACGTTGCTCCCTCAACTACAACTCGATCTCCAACTCACGCCGCCTAGCGGCCTCCTGCAACTCCAACAGAGTGTCACATTGTTGGGTAGACACAAACTGACGGATGTCAGTCTTGAGCATGCTTAGATAACGAGTCATCTGAGCCTACTCGGAAGCAAACGCTAGGCAGAACATTGCCCTCTTTGTAAACATACAGGTGATCTCCATCACCGACTCTCCATCCTGCCTCAAACTCAAAAACTCATGAGCTAACCACTCCCGCTCCACCCGTGGAACATATCGGTCGTGGAACATCTCTCTGAACTGTTCCCAAGTAACAGTAGCTCTCTGATCATCAGTGTACAATCCGGTCGTCACGTCAAATAACCACCTCATAGCTCTAATCGCATCCTGAGAACCATCAAATGTCGGGGGCTTCATGTTGTGAAGTCCCGGTACTGGAAACCCCGTCCATCTCCACCTCCTCCTGCCACTGTTACAACTAATGCAGCTGCAGCGACAGCCATCTCTGCAAGGGCTGCGTAACGCTCATCAAAGTACTCAACCATAGCAGTCTTAATAGACCCAACCATCTCCAGTAGCTGAGCTCGGAAAAAAGTGGCAACCTCATCATGCAGGACCTCTTGAATCTTGGCGTCTAGCTCACCCGTCCCCATCTGTACCACAGGCTCAGGTGCTACCGGCACCTCCTGGCCTCCGTCCTCTGATCCTGATCCTGACCCGGATGCAGTCACAAAACGTCTCGTCATCACCATACTAAAAACACACCAACAGATATCAGATGATCGCATAAAAATAGGGGACCAACTCTCGACTAAACCCTAGGGGTTGTGACTTCCTTTCTATGCGTATGCGTCCTATGCTTTCAGTAGTACGTGCCCATACTACCTTCCACACCTACCTATATTTGTCTTAAGTATCACCACAACACCCTAACAACATACGTATCATAGCTAGCGCCCAACCCTCATTCCTAGAGGAATGCTAAACTATCTCACGACTGGCCTCACGGCTTCTCACTACCCACCCATCCATGAAACTTCCACCAACCCTGCAGCACTAGTGTATGCTAGCCATACATAACGCTTGGACCCCATAGACTTTTGAATATTTGATCCTACGCTAAGCCTTAATCAATAAGAACAGAACATAAGGCCAAATCAAACATTCTTAGGCTATAAGATCTTAATTATATATAGCCTTGATGCATACACAAGTAACTACAGTAATGATGTCAATCTCATATAAGGAAAACCCTAGGCTAGCAGGCATCATGTAATCAGCCAATTCTATTATGTAATTCCTGAAGATCCCTAGCCTAGTACTAGCATGTTGTTCTAACATATCACACAATCAAATAATTGTATGGTATTTTGGGATCTACTTACTGGCTCCAGCTGATCGTACACCCTGCATCCTCCTTTACTTATTTTGAAAACCATTTTAGAAATCATTTTGAAAACCTTTCCTTGATTTGAGAATGAATTCAAACAAATGTCCCTCCAATTCACTCAAACCAAGGCTCTGATACCAACTTGTTGTTGGGTTTTGAGCATTCTAACACTCCTATGGTGTACATGCAACCCTATAAACCTTGGATCTATGTTTTCTCTATTATACATGCAAATAAGAACATTCCAAGGCTTTAATCCTAACTAGCATATTATGAAGTTCTTATACAACAAAGTACTAGTTAGATGACATACCTTTTGATGTAGCTTGATGTCTTCAAGCTTTAAGAGCTTAGCCCCAATAGTGTGGAAGCCTCAAGTGGAATCACAAATCACCAAAACACTTTGGAAGACTTTAGAGAATATGGATACTTGGTTCTCTCTAGTGAAATCGGCTAGCCCTTCTTAGTGTACCACACTAGTACCAATTTCACCAACCAATGACATCTTTATATAGTATGGAGACTAGGGTTAAACCCATGACCTTTCATTTCATATGATCCATGGGTTAAACACTCCATGGACTATCCATGAAAGCTTAGCCTAACCTAAATGAACTTGGCCCATTCCATATATATAAGAGTCCACATTTAATTAATTCATTTTGATCACTTAATTAATTCTTGATCAATACTAATTAAATAATATAATTCCATACTAATATATTAGAACTTATAATATATTAATATTAATCATAAATATACTATTCTCAAAAGATTATCCATATAAATTGTGCCGGTGAAGTGCAACCCAAATAGACCATGCCGGGTCGGGTCAAGTACATACTAAATATAGTTATGGACTTAGACATTAATCCAACACTTGTAACACCCATAAAAATCAAGCCAATTTTAAACTTTTGAAATGCATTGCAAATTCAATAGTTATTACAAAACAGGTTTCCAAAATATTTTATATCAGAGTATCCCAGAACAAAATCATCAAAACGAGGGGCAGTATGATCACGCCTTTGCCTTGCCACGATCCCCTGATGTACCTGAAATAATAAACTGAAACGGTAAGCCTGAAAGCTTAGTGAGTTCCTCCAAAATACCAATACACATACAATCCACGTAACCATGTCAACAGTAACATAACAAACAGAACAACATGTAATGGGTCCACAACTTTACAGACTGGATTACCCCTGCCCCTGGGCCCACAGTGTGAGTCTGGATTGCTTCCGGCCCACAGCTCACATCTGTCTTGCCATCGAGCCCACAATACGAGTCTCCCTTAGCCCGTAACTGGAATGCTCCTGGGTATGATGGTTTACCGCACGAAGCAGTCTCACCTCAACCCATCCCAGATAACATAACAACATATAACATAACCACTGAGCGTGCAGATAATCATATAACAACATAGGTAGTCCTACAGATCTACCTAACTGGCATAACCACTAGCATGTAACACTAACTTCATACTCAACATACTAACACTGCTAGGATAACATATCCAATGGGCCAGCCTTGGTGCCTTAGACCCCTTAGTATAGCGAGGATAACTCACCTTGCAAATGTAGACTCAGTAGATAAACTCCAACTCTCGGATCACTGCCACAAACTCCACCGCCTATTATCATAATATAACCATACTCGTAAGTTCTCAACCTTTCAAGGTACCCCATAAGTCGACTAGTCAACCCCTGGTCAAAGTCAAAGTCAACAGTCCATGTTGACCTTAACTCGTCGAGTATCCTCAACTACTCGCCAAGTTCCTTGAGATACTCGCCCACTCGCCGAGTCACCAGAGTGACTCGTCGAGTTTCTAAGGTTCGCGATCGAAACTCTACGGCCACTCGTCGAGTTTTCCTTCTTGCAACTCGACAAGTTCACACGGATCTATCAATCGGGGAAACCTTAACCGACTCACCGAGTTGTTCATCCAACTCGTCGAGTCTACGGCAATCTCCATCGGACTCTCCGAGTTGTTCATCCAACTCGTCAGGTTCATGCCCATCTTCATATGACTTGTCGAGTAGACTATGCGACTCATCGAGTCTCTTCAGTCCTTCAACCATGCAGACACTTTTTAAGCCATGCCAAGGCCCCAAATTGCAGATCCAACTTCCTTAGGCATGCTTATCACGTAAAGTTGCAAACTTTATGTGCATGCAAGGCTTTAAGATCCTAAAATGACAAAACTAAGCTTGCAATGAGGTCGTATCCTTGAGGGAAAGCTCATACTAGGCAAAGTTGATGACTTAATGAATCTAGAAGCCAAGGGGAGTTCATATTTGAAGTTACCACTTCAGATCTTGGCTTAATCACGAGAAATCTTTCCTAAAAACTCATGCACAATAGGGTTTAGGAGAAAATGAGCCAAGGAAAATGATCTAGTACCTTCAAGAGAGTGCTTGCTGATGCAGAACTTGAATCTCACGAACTCTTGCTTCAAGTAGCTTGTTTTCCCAAGTGATTACTTCACCAAAATCCATCCTCCAAGCTGAACTCCCCAAAGAACACACACACATTCGAATTAGGGTTAAAGAGAGACAAGAGGTTGTAAAGGGGAGGATAGGGGAGGCCAATGATCCTTTAAATAGGGTTGAATGTGCCGAAATTTAGGGTTTCATCTGCCAGCTCCTACTCGTCGAGTCCCTTCCTGGACTCGGCGAGTAGGTCACTAAAACATGTAGACCAACCTGCTGCTACTCGACGAGTAGGGCGACCAACTCGTTGAGTAGACCCAAAGACCAAAAAGATTCCCATAAATAAATACCTGGGAATCGGGGCGTTACAAACAATATGATGAAAAATAGTAGAATTGAAAGAAAAAAGATGGAATATATAAAACCAACAAAATATACGTGATATTCTTCGGGGGTATATACTGTTTCATCACTGTGGACTCATATTGACAATCTGGTTCTTCCTCATAATGATAATATATGGATGTGGAACCCATTGGTACCGGGTAAGCTAAACATCCTAGCTTGGTGTGTCTGTCACGACAAACTTCCATGTATGGAGAATCTTTCCAATCTTGGCATCGGCTCTTCAAATTTGTGTAAGATGTATCACAAAGCCCGAGAAATGGAAGACCACGTCTTTGTGGGTTGTCCAGTCTCAAGAGAAGTTTGGTTGCAGGTGTGTAGTTGGTGGTGGTTACTGGAAGTCTCACCTAGCTCCTGTCGAGAGTTGTTAGACTGTAAAAATCGGCTCGGTGGGCATCAGAGGTTGAGGGTGTTCCATGATGCTATAATGCTAGTCTTCATGTGGGTAATTTGGAGATTCAGAAACAGTAAGGCTCATGTTCTAAACTCAATCTCAATATCAAAATCGGTGCTGGCATATGAGATACAAGCTTATTCACACTTATGGATCAATGCTCGGAAACGAAGAGGACATAATCTAAAGTGGAATGGGTCGTGTTGTGACCCAATTCTAGAATGTTATTATAGGTTGTAATTCTATCGATCCTATGTTGTCCTGTTTTTGTTTTCTTTGTACTAAAACATTTTGTACCTTCTAGACTTTGGCTAGTTTGTTTCATAATCTATGCATGTCGTTAAAAACGTGACACATTAAAGGAAGTATGTCGGTAGCGGATTTAGAAAGAAAAATTAGGGGTTGCACAAATTCTTTAGGGGTTGAATACTAGAAAAAAAAATTGTTTCCAAATGAAGTTTCCATTACAAAATCGTCACTAAACCAGTGAATTTACACTAATTTTAAAATTATCATACTTTGTGATGGATTGCCGACATATTAGTGACAAATTTGTGACGGATTTTCAACGGATTTGTGACGGATTTTAGAAAAAAAAAACACGAAATTTACATTTGACGGGAGAATTGGAGGGGTAGCCCGAGATACCTCGGGCTACATAGTAGCTCCACCCCTGAAGTATGTTGCTATTAAATCAATCAAAAGTTAAAAGCTAGAATCTCACAAACGCTTCCAAAAGCTCTGTGCCAAACACACCCAAAGTCATCAAAAGAAACGGAGCGTGAAATTAATTAAATGAAGGTGACGTAAGCAAATTAATCTAAGGGTTTAAAACCTATAAACAAAACACAATCAAAAGCTTTGTTAAATGTGATATCATTAGATTTTTCTTTTTAATATATATAGAGATGTGTATTCCGTAGTTTATATGCAATTGCCAAAATGGTTCGATGGTCTCTACAAATTTCAACGAAGCAAGTTAGCCATTTGTGTGTTCCTTTGTTTTTTTTCTAATTATTATTATTTACCAAGAGAGCTTTAGTAACATCATGTCAATAAATTATATACATTTTTGTCGATGTTAATCGTGTAAAAGAAAAACTTATAACATGACTTTTCACACACGACTAAGTTTTTTTTTTTGGGTGTTTTAATAAAGCCAAACAAGTATTTTTCAATCAATGTCCCTTTTGTCTTTTAAGATGAATTAAATAAAAATATTTAATTTTGTTAACCTTTCTAAGTATTATGTATACATAATATTATAAATATACCATTATACATCAAATACTATATGATTTTTTAACCAATTAATTGTATATTTAAATATTTTTTTAATCTTATTATATAAAATAGATTGTTGTGTGGCCGTAGTTTTTACAGATTTTACATGTTATAATCTAATCTAATTAAAATAATGAATAAATTATGCGAATGGTCCTTTAGGTTTTGGATTTTTCCCTAATGTAGTCCTTACGGTACTTTTCCCTCAAATAGTACCTATGGACCATAAGTTGCACGCGTTTGGTCCCCGAGTTGGATGTCCGCCCATTCCAACGTTAAGATGCCCCCATGTGACTTGTACATGAGGGTATTTATGTCATTTTAGCCTAAATGACATTTTCTGAACATATAAATTAACGCTTATATTACTTCTTCTTGTTCTTCCTCCTAATTCAATCGATCACTACTACTGTTAGAGAAAGAAAGTTGTGGAAAATGTCGATATGTGCTTGTGGAAATTGTGATCTAGCCATCATCACTTCCTCGTTAGATCACAACCCTGGAAGGCGATTTTGGTCTTGTCTTCGTAATGAGAGAAGGTGTGGTTGGATTGGGTGGTTTGATGAGCCCATGCGCCCTAGATCGGTGGAAGTGATACATGGGTTAATCAGGTCTATGAACAAGTTCCAAGAATCTCTTCAACAAGCTACACTGCAAGCTAGGATGTATAAGTTAATCATTCTCTTCAGTTGGGGTCTTTTTGCAATTCATTACTTGAAGCATGGTTGAAGTTACCTCTGAATGAGGTGTCTGAATGCAAGAAGTAGTGTCGTAGTCATAGGGTTAATGTATTGGTGGTCTTATTTTGAGTCTGAAGACAGAAAATTATAGCATGGTTTATGTAATGTTTGTGTCTTTTTTGAGTTTGATTGCAGTAAATTATGTTCTGGTTAATGTTGTCTTAATGTTATAGTCTTTTTGTAATCAAATGGTTTAATTTCAGAACAAGGTTATTGTGTCATGGCTTTGTGCAATCAAATATTATTGACAAGAACACCAATTCAACATGTATGACCATACACTTTGAATATCACAAAGTCAAATACTAGTTGACAAGAACAAGAATATAACAAAAATGCTATTGTATATCACAACAGCAGTTAACATTGTTTCATAGTTTACCTATGTGTACAATGATTCAAGGTCAACATGCATGACCATACAAAATAAGGAGCCCAAAGTAAGTATTGTTTGGTACATAAACATAGGTGTTAACATAACCATAAAAGTAAAGTGAAAATTACATCAAAAGACCTGATGGTTCTCAACAACACCCCCATCCTCACTTCTATCCTCCTGTTTCTTCAGTTCTTTTGTCATTAGGGCCACCTTGACCTTTACAAGTTCTTGAATTATGCCTTTTGTTATTGTAATTTCTACATGTGACAGTGGTCCACCTCTTGGACAGTTTATGCCCCTATGTAGCAGGTTCATCATATGCCCTCTTCCTTTTCTTCTTCGGCCTACCCACCTACAAATGTACATAAGATTAAATTGTTGTTCTTAAAAAACTGCAGTTATATTGATATATGAAGACATACCTGAACAACATGTTTGGGTGGAAGCAACTTGGTTGGGCATTGTGATTTGGGTCACATCAATCTACCATTTATAGGTGCAATTTTGTGTTTGTACACTTCTGCCCATGTAACTAGCCAGTAGCATGGGTGGACCCAATGCTCCAACTCAGGAACATTCTTTGCTCCATGTTTAATCTTGTCCCATATTGCACTTATTACATGTGAGCATAACATGCCTGTAATTTCCCACTGTCTACATATTCATGTTTTTTCATCCAAATTCACAATAAACCGATCACCCCAATGAGTAGTGACTTGAGTTTTAACCCCATTGAAAATACACCTGTGCTTTTGTGCTTGTCTTTCCATTTGATCGAGAAGACTAGTGGCAGTTGGTGTGAGAGGACCATGGCATCTATCAATCTCTCTTTGGACATTGAAAATTCTTTTCATCAAATACTCTCTAATATACTCCAAACAATAAATGATAGGTTTGTCCCTACCACCTTGTATTTTTCCATTCAGAACCTCACACAGGTTATTCAACAAGATGTTAGTATGTGCCCTCCCTGTTTAGTCATATAATACAAAATGAGAACAAATCCTAACAATGACAAGTAAATGTTAACATAAAGGAAATATGAAGTACTAACCTGAGAAATGAGATCTTGCCCAATGAGCTGGAGGAATCTGTATCAGCCAATCATGAGCTTCAGCTTTGAATTTCTTTAGCTCTTCTAATGCTTTCTCAAAATGCCTTATAGTAGTAGCAGTTGCACATGCCCACACTAAATCTTTGAGTTCTTTATCCTTCCACTGCCTTTTCATATTTTCATAAATATGCCTCAGACAGAACCTATGCTCAACTTGAGGGAAAAGTTTGGCAATTGCAGGAATGATACCCTATTTAAATATTTCAATACTTAGTTGACTAAATAACAACAATATCAAATTAAATTGAAGTATATGTACCTTCTGCCTATCTAAGATGAAAGTGAAGTTTGAATTAGCATAAAGTTCTAGATCATCACCAAGCTGTTCCAAAAACCATGTCCATGAATTTTTGGTTTCATTCTCAACAAGAGCATATGCAAGAGGATATATCCCATTATTGGAATCTACCCCTACGACAGTCAAAATTTGACCAGGATAGGGACCTTTCATGAAAGTACCATCCAACCCTATGAAATCCCTTAGATTAGCCTTAAATCCTTCCTTTAATGCTCCTAAACAAATATAAATTCTCCTAAATGTCCTTGTATCAGAATTTAAATTTGGCTCAGTGTAACAATCGATCTTCACATTAGTACCTGGGTTTCTTTCCATCAACTCTAGTCCATAGTCCCTCAAAATAGCATGTTGTTTCTGAAAATCCCCAAAAACATGCTTCTGATCCAATTCCTTTGCCCGATGTACCTTCATTCTTGACATGTTCATCTCGAATTTTTGGATGGGATCTTCTTGAAGTGCATTGACTGGAATGGTTGGGTTACTCTCAATTTGTTTCACAATGTTTGTTGCAATGAATTTGTAGTTTCAAGCTTTAATGGTTCTTGATTGCACACACCGATGTTCACTAACTAGGGTGTTCACCACCCAGTCATCTGTCTCTTTAGGTCTAGACATTAGTACAACCCAAGGACATTTACCCTCTTTCATATTTACGGTTTTGTCCTTGAATCCAGTCCTTGACTTTGTCCATGGCCCACCACTCATATCTGGGACCACTCCTCCCTCTACACTTAGCCCTAATCCTTGTTTTGTCATTTTTTTCAAAATGTAAATCCCTTTTGGTTTCTACTGCATGTTTGTTTATATATTCTTTCACATCTTTCTTTGTTTTGAACTTCTATCCTAATGTGAAAGCCTTTTGATGAACTACACCCTCAGATCAACTTTTTTCCTTTCTTATGTCTCTCAACATCCTCTCTCTGTTGTTATCTTCATCTACAATAGGTGACTCAAACGATTCTGGGTCTATGATCTCCAAATCTTCACCTTCAGTAAAGTCAACACCACTACCACTCGCTTCTTTGGTGGTTTTTTGAACCCACTCAACATCTTCATCAACATGCATATGAAATTCTTTCATATCAACATCCACATCATCTACAATATTTTCTAAATCCACAAAGAAGTCTTCGTCCTCACTCTCATCATCTGTCATATTACCCTCACTCCTACTACCCTCACTCCAAGGACCCTCACTAACACTTTCCTTACTTCCACTGTATTCATCCTCAAAAAACTCAACATCATGTAGATTTTTCCCCCACCATATTCGGCGTCCGCATCCCCCATTACCTCATAATCATCCACTGGATCAACATCCCCTTTTGGTTGGTGCTCATCCCCTGTGTCAACATCTTTTTTACCATGGTTATCCTCAAACTGTACCCCCTAAAGGGATCACTCTCTCGATCAACGGAGTGTTTTTTGTTGATTATAGGTTCATAGGGTACAATTAACTTTGAAAAATCAGTGAACTCATTCAAATTCAACTTTTTACTACATGACCCAATTGATTTCCTTTTCATTCTAACCCTATTCATTTCAGGAGAATCATTCCCTTCAACTTCCTCAATACGAACCTTCAATGGGGACTTAAAGTAAGGGACTACTCTAGTATTTCCATGCTCGATGTACAAATTAATTTCCTTATGATTAAGCACATACCTTGCCAGCTGAATGACTTCTTGATCGGTGCCAAGGGGTAACAATCCACTATCCAAGTCTGTCTCTGGGATCATGAAATGGTAAAACATTATACCTCCATCATTGTACCCTAAAACTGCCATTATATCATCTAACTCGTGGACTGAAAACACATCCATGTCCACAAAATCAAAGTGATCCACAAGCCCATCTATGTATGACCTTCCATATACCGTATTTGTGAACGAACCTCCATGATTTATCTAGAATGTGCAAAAGCTTGAAATAGAACCTGATGCGAACATTCAAGAACAATAAAATGTTAATGATGGAGGAAAGAAAAATTACATTTCGTCAAAACCTAGCATTACAAGGTCCGTGCTTATCATATTATTTACGTAGGTCGGGTGGTTAGGTGTAGCGTGGACATAAAGACCACAATGTGAGCACCATTTTCCTCGATACACCCTTCAATCAGTATAACTGTTTTGTCGGGCGACGATAAGACCTCACGATTGAAGAAGATGGGATGATCAAAAGGTTTTCTTGGGGAAAGAGATAGAGTGTAAAGTCAATGTTTGAAACTAAATCCCGCCACCTTAATGGATATAGCTATAAAGTTATATGTTCAGAAAATGTCCTTTAGGCTAAAATGACATAAATACCCTTATGTGCAAGTCAAATGAAGCAGCTTAACATTGGAATGGACGGACATCCAACTTGGGGACCAAACGTGTGCAACTTATGGTCCATGAGTACTATTTGAGGGAAAAAAAGTACCGTAGGGACTACATTAGAGAAAAATCCAAAACCTAAAGGACCATTCTCGTAATTTGTTCTAAAATAATAGAGTTGAATGTTATCTACCCTATTAAAGGGGGTCAAACACATTTTACAAAATGACATTTCCATATCATCCAGAAAATCGAATGTGTACTTAAGTATAGCGTATAACAACATTTAGAAAAACAGTATTTAAGTAAAATCTTGAGAAACTAATTTTTAATGCAAAATTTTTGCTATTATAATTCAATCAGAAACAACTAGACATCATGTCGTCAGCTGAGGTATGATTGGTCTAAACAAACTGATTAGATACTTGTGGTCGTATTTCAAATTACCCCATATTAATATAACCTTTTTACTTATAGTTACTTTATAAATATATCATTAGTGTTATTTTAATTGGCATACACAATCCCAGAATCCCTCGCCTCTTTACTTACGTTTCACTACATTTTTTTGATTTTTACTTTATTTTATATACAGTAAGAAAAGAATTAATGAACATCAAGACTGAAACACTTTTGCATTTTTATTTAGTTTTATGAAACGAGCAAAACAAACATACTTTTCCCACTATTTTTTTTTTATGAAACGAAGAAAACGTCACAAAATTAAAAATATTCTAAGTCATAAAAATTAAAGCGAACAAAACAAAATTTATGAACTACTATTTTTTATGAAACAAACAAAACATCAAAAAGGTAAAATATTCCTAAGTCATAAAAAAGATAAAGCGAACAAAACATAGTTTTTTCTTTATCTTTCTAGGAAAAGTTAAATTCGGATAATCTTGATTTTTAAATTGTAATGGTGTAGTGCCAACATCTACGTCCTCGGAGCTAACATCTACCGTTTTTTTTTCTAGG
Organism: Lactuca sativa; assembly: GCF_002870075.4. NCBI lineage: Eukaryota > Viridiplantae > Streptophyta > Magnoliopsida > Asterales > Asteraceae > Lactuca > Lactuca sativa. Next base: position 191,586,248 of record NC_056623.2, on the reverse strand, counting down.
CAAGCATCTACATCTATATAAACAACTGTTTGTTGTAAATATTAATAATAACCACAAAAATAATATAAATATTCTAATAAAATAACATGTTTAACACATTTTATTGTCTTATCTTTTCAAATAAAATAAAATCAGACTAGGTGTTTACGTTTAAATTGTCATGTTAATAAAAAAAAAAAAAAAACTAACAAGTTTTATACATTTTAATTATATTGTATTTAAATAAAAAAACAAAATATAAAAACTCAAATATTTGTAGGACATTTAAGTATAAATAAATATTTAAGCTATTTATATTATTTTTTTAACAAATAAAACAGAAAGTTAAATAAAATGAAATATGAGTAGTTAAATAATAATAATAATACTAATAATAATAAAAGTCAAATAAAATATTCAAAAAGAAAAGTCAAAAAGTAAACATATTTTCAAAAGCACAAAGATAAATAATAATGATAATAATAACATAATGTTTTAAATTTTAAATAATTAAACTAAATATAAAAAAAAAAACTAATAATTATATTATTTAAACAGAAAAAAATATATATATGATTGTAAGTTTGATGGGACTACAATTTTTTTAAGATTAAAAAAGGTTTTTTTTTAAAAGGGAGAATGAATTAAAAAGGTAATATATTTTCTCACGTAAGATGTCGTGAGTAAAACCTAAAGAAATTATTCATAAGTATTAAACTAATACAAAAACAAAAATGACTTATTTTAAAACAAAAAATATATTAATGACTAAATGTGTATAAAAATATTAAGGTTTAAATGTGTACAAAATGAAAAAATATATTATCATATTAAGTCATTTTCCCGGCTAACCTGGTGTTAGGGGTGTTCGTGGTGCGGTTTAGACTCAAAACCGCAAACCACACCACATATGCGGTTTAAGATTTTCGGAAATCACAAACCGCACCGTGAAGGTTTAAAATCGCATTATGAGGTGCGGTTTTATGCAGGCAGTTTTGCGGTTTTAAGAACATAAATACTTAATTTAATTTAAGACTTGTATAATATTCTCTATAATTATCATTTGTTTTGTCTTTTACTTTAAGAATTTTGCAAGATTATTTTTTACAGCTTTAAAAATCATAACTTTACTTATATCATTGATAAAATTTTGAATTATATTAAATAAAAGTTTTTAAGTTAGCTTAACAATATAGTATATCATTGATAACATTTAAATTAAGTTTTTTAAGAACTCACGATTGATACTAGGTAATATAAACACAATCAAGCATATGTACCGTTAAGTATTTGACTCCTTTGTTTATTATTAGTAAATTTCAGCTAATTCCTATAGTTTAAAACATTGATAAACTAACATTGCTAAGCATACGTACTGTTGTGTGCTTTGACTCGTTTATATATATATATATATATATATATATATATATATATATATATATATATATATATATATATATATATATATATATATATATATATATATATATATATAGGGAAGAGTTATATGGAAAATAAACAATTAGGGCAACACATGTTGGAACCAATGAAAGCATGACAACACATCATTTTGGAATAACTACATAAATAACTTCCATAGTAGATTGCTTATGAATAAAGAAATGGACACGTGTCACTTGATCATTGGTTCCAGCATATGTTGCCCTAATTGTTCATTTTCCATAGAACTGATTCCTATATATATATATATATATATATATATATATATATATATATATATATATATATATATATATATATATATATATATAGAGAGAGAGAGAGAGAGAGAGAGAGAGAGAGAGAGAGTTCAATTGAGAAAAAAAATTGAGAATGAAGGAATCATTCTCAGTCACTCATTTATTTTTGCCGCAAAAGCCTCCGTCGTACAAGCGGAAATGGGAAAAGAATAAACATGTGTTTTCCAATAAAACATATTTTCTTAAACTATGCTAAACATTACCTTAATATATACAAAAACATAGTCTTTTTCGTTTTTTTTTTAATTTTTAAGAGTTATTCTTATCGAAAAACTATTTTAAATATACCAAAATTTATGATTTTTTATTCTCTACAAATAGACATCCATATTGATATAGTTTTAAAATAAAATAAAAAAATTTATTTTTTTTATATTTTTAACTATCGTTATTCATAAGTAAATAAAAATGAATCAAGTTTTTTCTACAGTACATTTGTTATTCACTTGTGAATAAAAACTATGATTAATTTTTTTTTACATTTTAAGTATCATTCATATATGAATATAGTATATACTAAATATAATATATTCATATTTAAATATTAGACGATTCATTAACTTGTGAATATTACATAGTATATTCACTTGTGAATATTAGATAGTATATTCACTTATGAATATTAGATAATATTTTCATATCTGAATATTACATAATATTACATAGGGATGAGATTTAGAACCGGAAAACCGGACCGGAACCGGAACCGAACCCGTTAGAACCGGAATATATAGAACCGGGTCCGGTTCCGGGTTTAAAAATTGGCTTTATCCGGGTTCCGGGTAATCCGGGTTTGGGTCCATTGGGTCCGGGTAAAGCGGGTCTAAAATCCGGAACCGGTTTTTGGAACCGGAACCACTTTTAGGGCCGGAACCACTTTTTGTGAAACGTTTACAAGATGCATATCTTATTCGTTTCAACTCCAATTGACATACGGTTTTTTCCAACATGTAGTTTAGAGTTTGTACATGATTCTAGACTATAAATTTTTCATTTTTAGTTTTATATTCATTGACTTACAGTCCTCAAAAGTTGAGATACCAAAGCTAAAAGTTTTTAGTTTTTTAGTTTTTTTGTATTCGGTGAAAGTTTTAAAGCATGCATATCTAATTCGTTTGAAGTCGGATTGACATGTGGTTTTTTCCAACTTCTAGTTTACAGTTTGTACATGAGTTTAGACTATAATTTAGTCATTTTTGGTTTAACATTCAATGATTTACAGTCCTCCGAAGTCGGGATATCAAAACTGAAAATTTTCAACTTTTCAGCTATTTGTTTTTGTACTTTGTATTATGTGAAAATATTAACACAAGTATATCTCATTCGTTTAAATTTGGATTGACATGCGGGTTTTTCCAGAGTGTATTTTAGAGTTTGTACATGATTTTAGACTCTAATTTTGTTAATTGTGGTTTCGTATTCAATAAGTTACAGCCCCCCAAAGTGGGGATATCAATATGAAAATTTTCAAAGTTCAACCCACTAAGTTGTAAGTAATTACCAAAAAATTCCGGTTTTTTCGGGTTTTCCGAGTCTAAACCCACTTTATCCGGTTCCAACCTACCCACTTTGATGTTTCCGGGTTTTCCGGTTCTAGACCCACTTTACCCGGAACCATACCCGGAACCGAACCGAAACCGGTTCCTATATACCGGTCCGGTTTCCGGTTCTATAAAATCCCGTTAACCGGTTCCGGGTTTTCCGGGTCCGGGTCCATCGGGTCCGGGTTTGGACCCACTTTCATCCCTAGTATTACATGGTATATCACATTTGAATAATACATAGTATATTCACTTGTGAATATTAGATAATATATTCACTTATGAATATTACACAGTATATTCACATATGAATATTACAATGTGTTTTCACAAATATATATAATTTTTATATGTTATTCACATATGAATAACATACAGACTTGCATATTTGTTTTTTTGTTTTAATAATCATATACTGATTCAAGTGAGAAAACATATTCATATATGAATATAACGTGGTAATTTAGTTTATGCATTTCATCAAAGAGTTGGAGTGCATACAAGTTAACTATTTTAAAAATGTTAACAACATCAAGTTATCAATTTCAAATCATCATATACTTCCGATTTCGACTTCAAACGCGACACCTATGTCTGATCGATTTCTCATTTTGATTTGATTTCCGAAAATCTGATTGGGAACCTGTGAGTATCGATTCTGAGTCCTTCAATGTCGACCGTGACTGCGAGTCAAGAACTCTGATTCCAATTTCATGAACAACGAAGAAATTCCGATTCCAACTGATTTCGTTTGCGAATCTGGGAAATTCCAGTTCCAAACTTTAACAAATCGATGAAATTGATAAATTTGGGTTGTGAATTTGTCTTGAACGGCGAACCTCCCACTACGAATATTGATGATTGATTAACACTTGATGACATTGATGATGATTTAGTTGAAGAAATCTGGATGATTGTTGAAGGTTGGAGGAGAAATTTTGAGGATGAACGAAGTCACGAACTGTTATCGAATTATAGTTACGTATTTGACATTGAAGATTATTAACATATTTACAAGTTTGCCACCGTGTCTTTTTATGCTTAGATTAAATGAGTGGCTGAGAATGATTCCCCCATTCTCAACCTTTTTTATTTTCTCAATTGAACCCACCTATATATATATATATATATATATATATATATATATATATATATATATATATATATATATATATATATATATATATATATATATATATATATATATAATGCGGTGCGGTACGGTTTGAACTACGATTTTGTAACTATAAACTGCAAACCGCACCACATAGTGCGGTTTACAAAATTTACAAACCGCAAACCAAACCGCGGACGTTCAAAACCGCATTATGCGGTGCGGTGTGGGCGGTTTATGCGGTTTATTACACACCCCTACCTGGTGTAAATATAAACAAAAAACAAAAACAATTATTGATTACAAATCAAAAACTGTACTTATTACATTTTTTAAGTAAACCTAAACTAACTCATTTACGAAACACGTTTCCAAAACTACATCGAATCATGCCGTGGTGAATGCGTATGAAATATATTTTGATTGAGAAGAAGGAGAGCCCTATGAAATCCTCTTCTATTCCCCATTCCACAGGTAATTAATTGGTCCTTACAAAATGCACAATCTCTTGGTCTTCTTCCTTCTACCTTTTCTCTTCTGTAATTCCTCCGCCGCGTTAGGAGGAGCACCTCTCACCGGCGGTTGGAGGCCAATTCCCAATGTAACCGCGCCTACAGTCGTCGACATCGGGAAATTTGCGGTAGATGAGCACAACAAGAATGACCATACGTCTCTCAAGTTCGAAAAAGTGACGAAGGGAGAGAGCCAAGTGGTCGCCGGAATGAATTACAAATTGACAATCACGGCGGAGGACGGCAGCGTAAACAACAATTACGAGGCGGTTGTTTGGGTTAAGCCTTGGCAGAAATTCAGGCAACTTGTGTCCTTTAAGGGACCCGTTTGAGGAAAGAATTTAGGTTTTTTTTTTTTCTTAATGGTTTCGCAATGTGCATTTTAGGTACTTTTTAAATGGCGATTTCGATCTTCTTAAACAAACTAAATAAACAGAAATCGAATGATGCATCAGGTCTGTATTTAATTTCATGATCTTTCTTTTGATCATGGTGATATTGGAAATTTAGAACCTACACCATGGTTGCAAATTGGAAGAGAAACGTGAAGACAACTGAAGCCATGAACAGGAAATTGATCTGTCTGACCTAATAATTCCAATAATATGACTTGAGACAACTACACAAAAAAAAATTTACATATGTGTATCTATGTTTGTTGTATATTTTACTGATAATAACACATCACATTATGTTTGTTCATGCACAATAGTAATGTACTTGTATATTTTACTGATAATAACACAGCACGTTAATACACTTATATTTTCTTCACATTACAATTCTTTACTCATAATAGTAATTGCAACCTACTTACATTTTTTTTTACTTGTGATATCAACACATGACAAATATTAAATTTTTCTTTCCTTATAATACATTTGACAAATTAAGTACAATGCTTATATTTGTAGTGAAATGCAAGTCCATTACTATTATATGTAAAAAAATAAGTACATGGATATTAACAAATACTTGTACAAGAGACATATGAAAATACTTACAATTCCTTGCTAACAACATACTTACATTTATTTACCTTATTATCTATAATATCAATACATGTTGCCATATTGCCAAATCCACATCAAGATGGAAGTATGTTGCCATAAAACATATAATCATCCGTAAAGAAATGTAAATACATTGCTATTATGTGTAAAAAAAACAAAAGTAAATTGCACATATTTGTAGGAAGAGTCAAATACATTGCTATTCCCCATTTTTAGGCTTGTATTAACATAATAATTAATAAGCATTCAATTCCACTTCCAACAAACCAACAATTAACAATCGTCTACATAAATAAATACTACAATGAGAAAAACGAAAAAAAACATAAAACACATAAATATAAATATGTTGCTATTAATTGTCATTCCACTAACGAAATTATTTTACAACATATGTCGGTATATAAATGATATATCACTATAATTGATGAACCACATTGAACCAGAAACACATAGATGTGCGTGCATATATAACACGGACTTGCTGCAACGCGAGTGTGCCGCTAGTCAAAACAGCTTTCGCACCGCCCATGATTCGAGTTTGGGAAACGGACACACTATCACCGCCAGTTATCTTGGTGGCAGAAGGCGGTGGTGGTGGTCCACAGCCGCCGCCAGCGGTGGTGATAATGGCATAGGAGAGATAGTCTAAAGGGTTGGACTCGCATTGGAGATTACAGTCTTCGATTATCAGTCTACCGCTTCTGTGAAGCAAACAGCAGCCGAGTTCTGCTTTTACGGTTAGGTTTGCCAATTTGCACGTTGATAGAAACTCCAAAGCGCTGTAAATAAATGCAAGAAATAGCAATGTACTTTCATTTACCATATTCCTTTTTTTTTGTTACATCTACTTAATTATAACATTATACTTTTCCATGTTTTTTTTTCTTTTCCATCTTTTTCACTTTATTGTTTAGGAATCATATTTTCAATTTAGTCTTGGAGATTAAAAAATTACCTTAAAATTAAATTTCGGCTAGAAAAGAAAAAAAATAATAAATATACAAACCTGTCAGATCCTCGAGAGCATAGGAGTGTGGTATCATCAGGGAGGTCACCTCCTCCAATCTGAAGGATTGAATTATGGAAAAATGGTAATGTTTTATGGTGGAAAGATGGAAGGGGCGGATATAATACAAATACAAATCTATATCTATACATAAACAAAGGGTTAAAGGAAAGAAATATCAATGATTAATCTACTTCAAATTATTTGCTTACAGAATCCTACATCCATTTCTTCCTATTACAACATTGTACTTAAAAATATCTACCCACAGATAGCAATGTTGTTTAAATACAAAGCAAATTTCTCTTCTAAATGCGAGTAAATTTTTCAAAGTATGATGTCCTATCAAATAAAGTGGAAGTACACTGGTATAATTGGTAGAACTTTCAAAGTACACTTCATAAGATTTTTTTTTTTTTGATGTATAATGTTGTAATAGAAATAAATGAAAGAAAGATGATATAATAAAAAAATATAAATTAAAGAACGTTGTAATATTTTGCATTTACCTCTATAAGGTTTATAATGAGGTACATACGTCATACGTACAAATTAATTAAGATAAATGAAAATGTGAAAGCCAATTTCTCTTTTAATTTGGAATACATGGATTTTATATGTATGGGATTCTTTGAATTCATCAATTGTATATATATATTGTGCATATGTCTATATGTATATCAATTACCAACAGATCATATTGTTATAGGGATATTTTACTATAAGCAAAAGGAAGTACAATGTCTAGAAGGTGGAAGCAAAATGATAACAGATGTAGATATAAGATATTTGTGAAAAGGGAAAAGATTCCAATCCTAATGAAAAGTTTGCCAAATTACATAACATACCAAGCACAATGGTTTTTTTATTTGAATATTCGAAGCAGAATGAAACCCTCCTGCTCCAATCAATATCGTGTCCCCTGGCCTGAGTGGTTATGACAAGTCTGAATTAATATTTATGAAATTAAAGCCCCTATTTGTTACAAGGGACTGGGATCGATCTTCTCATATGCACAAAAGACATGAATGCCCTCCATATCTTCATTGTCAGAAATAGCCCTAGAAAGCTTGTTAAGTCCCACTGAGTTCCATCTTGTGTAACAAATGCAACCCAAGGTTGCTTTTGTTACGTGTGAGTCAAGATTAAGATTGGACCGAACAAGCTTTCTAGCGTTATTTTGGATGAGGGCATCCTCGTCTTTTGCACATAAGAGAAATCGAGAGCGAGTCTTTGTTTTACCATTTTGCTTGTGACAAAAAAAAAATATCATTTTTGTCCCATTGACATCGGTCTGAGTTCCAGTTCAATGCATGTCAAACACAGTAATCAACAAATTACAAACCTTGCAGCAGAAACAGCTTCTTCGATGCTTGGAAAAACGCCAGGTTCTTTTAACCCTTTGACCGCCCGGTCAACTCGCAACCAGAGGCCAGGATGACATGCCAAGAAAAGCCATCTGTGGCAAACGAGGGCTGTGTTATACCGATCTGCAAACTCAACAGCAATATGCGACACCATATGAAATCATATTTCTACATATATTAAACAAAAAATCTAACATTATATATTAAGTCAACTTTTATTTACTTTCATAACATTTGTTATTAAGGCATTGTACTTTCAAAAGTCTATTTGTACCGTCACATTTTTCTTAATAGGATATTATATTATGTAATTATAGCAAGTGAGAATTGCTTTGTATTTAGATGACATTGCTATGTTTGTCATTTAACACTATATATATATATATATATATATATATATATATATATATATATATATATATATATATATATATATATATATATATATATATATATATATTCTTGATTAATAAAGTTAAGGTCTAAAGCCTATATATGACTTAGTTGTACAATGGAAAAGCATAAACAACTGTTAAGAACAATTAGAAAATGGTTGTCATAGAAAAATGCTAAAAGTTTTAATTATCAAGAAAATTAAAACCAAGCACACAAGTAACTTACAAATGTTTACATCATGTTGATTAAGGTGCTTACAATAGGTGTAACATTCTTATAGATGTACCATGTCTAAAGTCTATAGGACAAATGATGTAATGCACATAATTCATCTATAAATAACAACCATGTTAATCATTTTTCTTCATCCCAAAACTAAAACCATTCTCAAATAATTAGTAGTAAGTTGAAGGTTTTAGAAGCATAAAAGTTCAAGCCAAAGCAAAGTGAGCACTTACGTGATTTAATGGGATACATACATACTATATTTGTTATATACTACTTTGTGATGTTTTATTGCTTAATGTTTTAAAAACATGTTTTAGTATGTCATCAAGATAGCATGAAAGTTTTATATATGTTAAGTTTGGCCATTTAAATTACCCATTGTATGAGGTATTGTATGAAGGGTCATCTTACAAACAGACCTTATAGGACAACCTTATATGGACCCCGAGTCCCCGAGGTTAGCTAATCTCTCAACAGTTTTGCCACTTACATGTAGCTATGAGATCTCAAAGGAATATTTTTAAGCATGTTTCAAGAAAGGATGCATTGATTGTTATTTTTGCATTAAATGTATATGCTAAATAATCAAACCATAACTACCCACTAGGCTTAAAGCTTAAGTATTCTTGTATGTATCTCAGGACACGAGTAAAAAACCACATGAAGTAGTTTCTATTTTAAATGAATAAAACTGGGTGTAGTATAACATGTTGACATAGTACTTTATGCTTTTCTGCTTGTCAAGTTTTCTTGTAATAAACCTTTGATAAAATAATGATGTATTACTTAAAAAATATTCATTAAGGGCATAACAAAGTTAGATAACGATACCCACAGGATAGGGGCGTCACACAAATCAACTGATGTCAATGGGACAAAATTGTGGGACGAGACTCCCTCTCGACCTCGTCTGTGCGAAAGAAAAGACATTAATGCCCTCCTTATTCACATCATCGAAAATAACCCTAAAAAGTTTGTCAAGTCGTGTCTCGTGTAACAAACACAACGTAATTGCCACTTTGAAGAGACATGTTAGTAATCTCTAGAGTTAATTGTTTTAAACACCTTAACACCACATAATGCCATTTACTAAAAGCTAAGTTTTAGTTTGGAACTAAATATAACCAAACTGATACCAACTTGTGACGTTCCGCTCCTACGGGTACCATCACCTAACTTGTTATTGTCCCTTTATGAAAATCTTTAAAGTAATATATCTTTATTTCAAAGGTTTATTACAAGAAAACTTGATAAGCGGAAAAACATAAAATACTATTTTAACAACTTATATCACACCCAAATTTTATTCTTTTAAAATAGAAACTGCTCCTTTTGTCCTGAGATACATACAAGAATACATAAGCTTTAAGCTTAGTGAGTAATTATGGTTTTGGTTATTTAGCATAAAATATTTAATGCGAGAACAATTAATGCATTCTTTCTTATAACATGCTTGAAAACATTCCTTTGAGATCTGATAGCTATATGTAAGTAGGCCAAACTATTAAGAGGTTAGCTAACCTCAAGGTCCTTAGAAGGTTGTCACATAAGGTCTGTTTGCAAGACAAGCCTTCATTCTATACCCCGTACGATGGGTATTTAAATAGCCAACTTAACATGTATAAAACTTTTAATGCTATCTTGATAATATACTAAAACATATCTTTAAAATATTTAGAAAGTAAGCATGACAAAATAGTATACAACAAATATAGCATGTATGCATCTCATTAAATCACATAAATACTCACTTTGCTTTAAGTTTGAACTTTTGTGCTTCCAAAATATTCAACTTACTACTAATTAATTGAGAGTGATTTTAATTTTGAAATGAAGAAAAATGTTTATTATGGCTGGTTATTTATAGGTGAATTATGTGCATTACATCTCTTGTCCTCTAAGCTTTAGTAAAAATGTGACACATATTGTACTTGCTTTATCTTATCTCTTAAGAAGGTTACACATCATTTCCCTTAGCCTTAACTAGTCATCTTATAGCTTAACTAAAATTTGGACTGCTTGTACATCTACTTATAGAATCTAGTTATAGGTTTACTTGGACACCAAGCTATGGATTTTATGCTTAAATGACTTGTTCTTATGTTGTGAAATCTTGCAAGCACCTTAATAAACATGTTGTAAGATCTTGATAGCTTGGATGTCTATGTATAGATACTATGTATAGGGTAACGTGGGAACTAATTTTTGTAATGCTATGCTTGGGTGACTTGTTCCAATGCTATAGAACTTATAGAAACCTTAATAAACATGATGTAAGCATCTGTAAGCTACTTGTGTGCATGCTTACTTAGTTTTAAATTTTCTTATCTAAAAGACATGCATATTTTAATCAATATATTAACAAAAAAATATGTAGAGAATTGATTGGCTGGTGACTCAAATTCTCTGGTCTCCACCTATATAGAGATTTATACTGATTTGAAAAGATTAACAAGGACTTTAGTGTCTTTATGGAGTTAAGATACATTTCTTGGTCAGTACTATCAAACTTACTTATGTGCACAACATTTTTGATGTGGCTGTTAGGAATCATACACCAAATTCATGCTCAAATGATGTTGATAGTAGGAAAACGAACCCTTACCAATAATGAGTTTAGGTTTAAAGATCATTGGTTTATTATCGTTATCAAATATGTGTGTTAGTATTAACTATTAAGTGCCAAATCATTACAATGCAGAAGTAAGCATCAAAATTGCATGTTACACATACAAAAAACTCAAATTCTTCTTCCAAAAAAACTGAAAACTCTTGTTAAAAACTCCCACTTTACCAAGATGCACAACCATTAACAGAGATCTATAATATAAACTTACCATGACTAGCATAACAAAATCTTCTGCCAATTCCATACAACTAATTCAGGTTAAAACTCCTTAATTATCGATATGAGAAGTAAAAGTTGAAGAATGCGCGCTAAATTTGTCAATTAAGAAGTTGCGAAAGGGGAAATTGTTGCAACAGAAACAGCAGATGGGTGAATTAACTAGTCGCGTAGGGAACAATTTGTTACTACAACAATAATGATGATAGATAATGAAAAATTAGGGTTTGTAACTTAATACAAAAGAAAGTGTACCTGGGATTGGAGATAAGAAGCTGAAGATATGCATCAAACAACCATCATCCAGATTGTTTACATGAGAAAAACGAGAAGATGAGTGCGTTGAGGAGCGGCTGCACTTTTGCTTGTTCTCGTCCATGTAAAATGGGGTATCCTCTCGGAGCGGTGGCGAAGAAGAAGCAACCACCGCCTTAAACAGTTTTCTTACGCCTGTAATATTTTAGTGTATAACTGAAACATTTACAAATGATATCACTGTTTTTAATATTAGATTGATAACAATATAAGAAAATATTTACTTCAAATCGATGAAAAAAAATAGTTTAAAAATAAGGAAAACATAACTTCTATAATCTATTATATTGCTTTTAATATGTATTCTTCTTTTAATTACTTTAAAACAATATATTTATTAGTTTTTTTTGTAAATTTTACTATACTTTTTCTTATAATAATTTTATAAAATTATATTACTAGATAAATATAACCAAAATAAATTACTTGTATATATTAATTATTATATTCAACAACCATTTTATTAAATAAAATAAAATTATAATAAACGTTTGTAATGCCTATTTTGCGGGATAGTTTATTTATTAATTTTAAGGAAATAAAAAAAAGCGCTTGGATAAGGAATTGACTTCAGGATGGGTGCCAACGCGATAAGCCAGCATGCTTCCTCAAAAGGTTCGTGGCTCGTCGCCGCCACAACGCAAATGTAACACTCGTGTTTCTAGGCTAAGCATTACTATGATGATGTAATAGTTAGGGTCAACAAATATAACTTATTTGAAGTAATAAAAATGAATTATTTAAGTATTATGTGAATTTATAGGCTTTATACTTGTTTATAATGATATAATAAATTAAGAATGAAAATAAGTGTCAAAAAAATAAAATGTTAGATAAACCCGATATCTATGAAGAAAGTTGTAGTGGTCGTGACAAGGATTCCGGAGATATAAAGAACGTCGAAATCTGAGTTAAAACGAAGAAGTTATGACATCTAGAAGTTTTATGACTAAACCGACACGGCACCGCATAACGTAAAAAGTAAATTTTTTACAAATTACTTTTTGGCCTTAACAATCTAAACGAAAGTCGTAGTATACGTTAAACAGAGAGCGTGCATAAAAAGAACGTTCAAATCTGACTTCGTATGAGGAAGTTGTGAATTTTCTAAGATTTAGCATAGCAGTGCACAATCCGGAATTCGAATTTTAGATTGATCGATTTTTAGCCGACACAACCTAAATAAGAATTGAAGATCTCATTAATATGAACTCAACGATAAAAAGACAGTCTAAAACAAAGTCTGTATGTAGAAGATGTGAATTTTACACGGTCGTTTAACAATGCAACTATTAAATTGAAAATCAGTCAAGAATTAGAAAATGGAGTCAAAAGAAAAGTTGTAGATCTTGTCAATACCTACGTGTGAATATAAAGAACGTCAAAAACGAAGCTCGTATGCGAAAGTTACGATTTTTTAAAAATTGGTTGTTTTATCTGCGTCCAGCACCACGTGTCAGCACCAGGCGAAGCCTTGGTGCCCACGCAAGTCTACGATGTGAATTTAAGTGTCACGACGTGAATCGGCTCCATACAGCCTATAAATAGAGGCGTAGATAACCCCAAAAACTCACACCAAAACCATTCTTTTTCTCCCTATTCCCTAATACTTCCTAAGTGCTAAAGGCGAGTCCCGGAGCGCCCGAAGGCTCCAAGAAAAATAGTTTTTCGGCTCGAAACTCTGCCCCCGTAGAGCCCGATTTTCAAGCAAACCTCCCTGTTTCGTCGAAGCGAAGCGTTGTACAAGTTGGAATCACCACCTTATCAAGTGAGTGCATAATTACTTTCATCTTATACATAAATATGAAGTATTTTTTATAAATTACGTGCTATGTGCGCATATTATTTGTTTACTTGAGATCCATGCTGGATGAAAGATCTAAACTTCTTTCTTTCAGATCTGAACTTTTTCTTTCAGATCTAAACTTCTTCCTTCATTTCTAAACTTTTTCTTTTCAGATCTAAACTTTTCTCTTCAAATCTAAAGTGTATATGTATATATTTTATACTTTGAGATCTATGTTGGGTGAAAGATTTAAACTTCATTTTTTTCAGATCTGAACTGTATATGTATTTTATATCTACAAATATGTTGGGTAAAACATGGGTAGATGAAATAGTTGGTGTGTGATAAAATGATGAGAGGTCTCGATGTTGACGATGATCCAGTCATCTAGTGGAGTATGGATGACGACCACAGACTTTTCTAAGAAGTCCAACGGAACGCTAGCAGGCTCGCAACATGTAGGTTTTTGTGAACGATGTGTTCACCGGTGTACTCCACCCCCTGGTTGCCTTACGAACATTTAACGTTGAGGAAGCCCCTTAGCAGTAGTGTTCATCCCAATGAAATTCCATAGGATAGGTCCCTTGTAATAGATGTTCTAGGGACGTAAAGTGAGGATAACGGGAACGGGTAATCGGGTTGAATGATTTGATGATAATAATAAACTTATTTATTGTGGGTTTAAAATCATATGTACTCACTAGGCTTCCAAGCCTGACCCACTCAGTTTCTTTGTTTCATAGGTAGTGACACAAGAGCATAGTTGGATGATTTGATGAGAGATTATGGATTATAGGCCAATAGATATAAATAAATGTTGTAAAGCCTATGTTGTACTGTTTATGTTTTTGATTTGTATTAACAATGACATCCTGAGGTTTTAATATAATGAAATAAATTTATTCGGAAATGCTTCGATAAATCTTTATCATATTTTCTTTTGGGAACAAATTCCGCAACATTTTTCTTTAAAAGTATACTCCGATTTTCAAATAAAGCATAAACAAATCGGTCTTTTCTAGCCGTGAAAAAAGGGGATGTCACAGTTGGTATCAGAGCATTAGTTTAAGCGAACTAGAAAGTTGTAGGATTTATAGACTTAAACATAGAATGCTAAGAGATGATCGTGAGATAAGTGTCTACCATATTTTAGACACAAGCACTAGTTTATTTTAGGAAAGATATCTAAAATGCTTTTATGTGTTAAATGCTTTATGTTTTCCTTATATGTTATTATTTGTTCAGATATATGGTCTGTTGCTGACCGGATCTGGAAACCTTACGTGTTCAGGATTATAAGCGTTTGATTACGATATTAGAATTAGCATGTAATGTTTCGGAGTGATAAGGAAGATTTAAACGTCTATCATAAATAAAGGTCTAAATTCGCCTAATTTGGTATATAGATCGAAATGGCAAGAACCCGAAGCGGAGCTGAAAACGCGAATGAAAATAGGAATCAGCAGGCTCGTCCCCAAGTGATTGAGCAGGTGCCGATAGTAGAAGTTGCACCTGAACCAGTCACGATGGCTAGAGTACAAGCCATGATTCAGGCTATGATGGTCGAACAGAGGGAAGAGATGAG
The DNA here is from genome assembly GCF_002870075.4 of Lactuca sativa. Lineage (NCBI taxonomy): Eukaryota > Viridiplantae > Streptophyta > Magnoliopsida > Asterales > Asteraceae > Lactuca > Lactuca sativa. The sequence goes on along the minus strand of NC_056623.2, from coordinate 191,570,798 downwards.
ACAACTGTTGCTGACTAATAGGGATGAACCTTCGATGCCTGTTGAACAACTGTTAGGACCAGGATCCTTACTTTATCCATGATCCTTAAATATCCAGGATCCTCAGCAATATCAGGATCCCGGTTAATTACCGTTATTATTTTTATCAATATTTATAACGGCCATATTTTGTCTATAACTAGCACGTATGCAGAAGTAGTCAAGGGAAGACCAATTCTCAACAAAGAATCATCTCAACTATGCTAAAGACCCGAAATACTTGGTGAAATAACGTTCGTGAAGCTGGTCATAGAGGACCGGGAATATCGAACATCTTGTTGGCTAAATTAAACTATAAATTGACACTTGTAATATGCACACAACACACTGTTCTTTAGCTTAATCTTACTCTACTAAATTCTTTACTTATTCTTACCAAGAACTCACTGTAATCTTCATTTTCATATCAATAAAATCATCAAGGCGGGTGATCATTATCACCTCCCAAGGTTTTATACATGAGATCCTCGTAAGGGTCAAGGGCTTTCCTTGTAAACAATTGTGTCTTTTTCTTTTACCACTTGCTTTTACATAATCTGAACATCACAGCCTCTAATTCAATTTGGTTGATTAGTACTTGTGTAATTTTTGACCAAAACAATTTGGTGCCCACCGTGGGGTTGTGGTGTTCAAAATCCTTGAAAAAAATCTTGTCTACACGATCATCTCTTTGTCCTCTGATCCTTCCATTCCAACCAAAAACCTACCACCTCCTCCGAGTAGACCCCCCACTCAGAGGAAAATGCCCGACACTTCCAAGAAAAGTACCCCCACAATCGCTAATCCTGGAAGTTTGGGATCCTCAGGGCTCCAGGATCTGACTGCCTCAGTCACTACTGCAGAACTTTTCGCTATGATGAGGAAAATGACGCAACATGTGACCCAACAACATGAGGAGAATAGAACACTACTCAAAGAAGTGGAGAGGATGAGGGCGGAATTTCAGAAATCCCAAGAAACTACACCCATAGTTGTGCAACCAAGGATCCTGGACTTCAGTAATGCAGGATCCTCAGAAAATTGCCAGAAGGATACAATTCCTACCACTGTGGTGTCGCCCTGGGGGGAAACTATGGACAACCGAGTGTCCATGATCAATGATGTCAATGAGCCTTTCAACACTCCTAGAAACCTTGACTCTAGTAACTTCTTAAACAACAATACTATTAATACTAACTACACTAATGTTGATGCAGGAATAAACCCGAACATGGATAGGGAACTTCAACAATTAAGACAAATGATCTCCAGTGTACCCGGAGTGGTCCAACCAATACCAGAAGCATCCCCTACAAGCAACATATCTTGATATTTGCTCCTGCGATAGCCTATACCGAAGTTCCTAAGCGCTTCCAAACTCCCAGCATGAAGTTATATGATGGGACTACAGATCCCAAAAAGCATATAGCCCAATACAGAGAAATGATGGAGATCATTCCCATCCCAGGGCACTTGAAGGAAGCTTGCCTATGCAAAGGCTTTGGTTCGACTCTTACAGGATCGACCCTCAAATGGCTACTAAACGTTCCCCCATACTCTATTACTTCATTTGCACACTTAGTCAATATCTTTAATAACCAATTTTCTTGTAGCAGAACCTTCGAGAAGATCACTAGTGATCTCTATCGGATGGTTTAGGATCCTAAGGAAAAACTTATGGACTTTGTTAACAAGTTTGGCAGGGAAGCTCTGAGCATCCCCAACATTGACATGGTAACCGCTTTGGAAGCTTTTAAAATGGGATTAAGAAAGGATTCACCCTTATACGAAGACCTTGTGATGACCCCATGAAAAAGATTGGATGAAGTCAGGTGCCGGGCATTGAGGTTCATAAGGCTCGAAGAGGATAGAGAGATCCAGAAGAAAAGCAACCCTTCAGATCAGTATGAGAACCCCAACAGGAAGGCCAAATCTTCGCCTCAAAGATCCTACAAATCGAAACCCTATTCCAAATCGGATCATCACAGGGTTAATGCCCTTGAATATGGAGGAGAAGAAGAAGAGCTTCCTAAAATCACTGACTATTGTTTTTCTGTGGATGTTTCAGGTGTAATTCATGCTATGCAGGATCTTGGAGACAAAGTAAGATATCCAAAGAGAGATAAGAAGTCCACTACTTCGAAAGACAAGTCCAAATGGTGTGCTTACCATGAAGACTTTGGCCACATGACGGAGGACTGCATAGCTCTACGAAAAGAAATCAGCTACCTCCTTAGCAAAGGACACCTCAAAGAGATCCTCGGGAGAAAACAGTAAAATCCAAGGAAAACAGCCAGGATGATCATAGGATCCTGGAGAAACCAGGATCTCCATCCTATGGCTCTAAGATAATTAACGTTATCTTAGGCGAATCTAACATAAGTAGTACATCTTATACTCAGGCTAAAAGATACGCCAAGTTCTCCAAAACAGAAAAGGAGGATAGACCACGAAAGAATACCATGGTTAATAGTGAAAAAAATTATATTTGACGAGACTGACAGGGAAAGAATTCAGGATCCTCATCATGACAGACTTGTGATAACATTGTACATGGTCAACCATTTTGTCAGAAGGATCCCCGTTGATGGAGGATCCTCAGTCAATATCGTACTCCTAGACGCGCTGAAAAGAATGAACATCCCAGAATCAGAGATAGTCAGAAGATCCTCAATCCTCATAGGATTTAGCGGGGAAACAAAGCACATAGTTGGAGAAATAAAACTACCAATATACATAGAAGGGGTAAACTCCATACAAAATTTTTGTGTTATTGACACTCTGTCTTCTTATAATGTGATACTAGGTAGACCTTTGATCCACGAGATGTAAGCGGTTCCATCAACATACCATCTGTGTGTGAAGATGCCCACTCCATGGGGGACAGTGAACATCATGGGAGACCAACAAGAATCGAAAGAATGCTACAAAACCTCTATGAAATCTACAACCAAACCCTAACAAGCATAACAATTAAGGCAGGGGCACGACAAGTTCGAGAGACAAAGAAACAAGACGTAAAGGAAGTGCCCGTGGGCATCGAGGATCGTGAAGCAGAAGTGCTCATAGGATCCTCAATACCTGAGCAGATGGAGCAGGATCTACTGAATTTCTTAAGAACTAGAAGCAAGACATTCGCATGGAAACACGAAGATATGACAGGTATAGACAAGAGTATTATTACTCATAAATTTAATATCGACCCTTCTTTCATACCAATACACCAAAAAAGAAGGAAATTTGCACCCAAAAGGAATCAAATCATCCAAGAGGAAGTAGAGAAGCTCCTGAAAATAGGAATGATCAAGGAAGTGAAGTTCCCAAGATGGTTTGCTAACGTGGTTATCGTACAAAAGAAAAACGGAAAATGGAGAGTGTGTGTAGATTACACGAATCTCAATGAGGCTTTCCATAAGGATACTTTCCCTCTACCACATATTGACCCTATGATAGATGCGACGATTGTCCATGAACTGCTGACCTTCATGGATGCTTCAGCAGGATTCCAACAAATCCAAATGGAACCATCAGACCAAGAAGATACTACGTTTATAACACCAACATGTATATATTGTTACACCGCAATGTCTTTTGGTCTTAAAATTGCAGGTGCGACATATCAAAGATTGGTGAATCGGATGTTCAAAGACAAACTGGGGGACACCATGGAAGTTTTTATTGACGACATGTTATTGAATTCGATGAAAGTTGAAGATCACCTTAGAGAGCTCAAGGAAGCGTTTGACATCCTGGACGAATACAATATGAAGCTGAACCCACTCAAATGTCACTTTGGAATGAAGTCAGGCAAGTTCGTTGGATACATGGTAACCAAAAGAGGGATAGAAGCAAGCCCAGAACAAATAAAAGGAATCATGGAACTAATATCCCCATCTTCAACAAAGGACATGTAGAGGCTAACCGGAAGAGTAGTAGCACTTAACAGATTCTTTTCAAGATCCTCAGAAAGGTGCAAGCCCTTTTACAATATCTTGAAAAAGAACAAGAAATTTGAGTGGAAGGAGGAACACGAGAAAGCCTTCCAGGAAATCAAAAAATATCTAAGCTATGCTACACTACTAGTGAAACCTATAGATGGAGAACCACTTATCCTCTACCACTCAGTATCCTCAAACGCGGTAAGTGTCGTTATGGTCATGGATCTTAACGAGGAACAACATCATATCTACTATGTAAGTAAAAGTCTCCTGGATCCTGAAACCAGGTACTCTCATCTCGAAAAATTAATTCTTGTCGTATTAACTTCTTCTACGAAATTAAGATACTACTTTGAAACACAAACTATACATGTAAAAACTAACTATCCTATAAAGAATGTCATGAGAAAACCAGAAATGTCAGGAAGGATGGCAAAATGGTCGGTGAAATTAAGCACTATTGACATCAGATACGAACCAAGATCCGCCATAAAATCACAAGCATTAGCAGACTTTGTGGCTGACTTTAGTGATGATCTACAAAATGAAGTAGACATGGAAGGCAACCAACTCCTAGAAGATGAAGACCTGGGAAGATAGATGTTGTTCACAGATGGAGATTCAAATCAGAAAGGAACGGGCCTTGGGATCATACTAAAGTCACCACAAGGGGGACATCATACCCCAGTCAGTTAGCTGTGAATTTAACACTACCAACAACAAAGCAGAATACGAAGCACTCATCATGGGACTACAAGTGGCTAAGGATCTTCAAATCAAGGATCTTTAGGTATTTGTTGACTCTTTATTACTAACCAATAACTACAACGGATCTTATGAAGTGAAAGGTGAAAAACTAGCATTATACCTAGAGATCCTCAAAAAATTAGCTTCTGATTTCGAAAACTTTAGCCTAACCCAAGTTCCCAGAGAGGAAAACACAAAAGTAGATGCACTAGCCAATTTAGGATTCTCCCTTAGGATCCCACCAGAGACGAATATTCCTATAACTCACATAATAACCCCAGCCATAGAAACCCTCTCTGACAAGTCAGAAGATCCCAAGAGTCTGACGAACATAGCAGCTATTGAAGATCCTAACCCTAGGATCCTTCCTCAAAGAGATCCCGACAAACAAGATCCTCAAAGAAGTCCGCGATCATGGACCCAACCGATTATGGAATATCTCCAAAATGGCACAATCCCGACATGAGAAAAAAGTGAAAGAGCATTTAGGAAGAGAGTCTCAAGATTCGTGTTAATCCTAGGTAAAGTTTACAAAAAATCTATGGTAGGTCCATACCTAAGATGCTTGGAAGATCGTGAAGCTGCAAAAGTCTTAAAGGATATACATGAAAGAGATTGTGGGAATCACACCAGGGGAAAATCTTTATACTCCAAAATACTAAGAACAAGATACTACTAGCCAACCATGAAAAAAACTCCTTTCTACATGCTCAAAAATGTGGTGCTTGCCAAAGACACAACAACATCCTGCACCAACCGGCAGAACCTCTACATCCTATTATCTCCCCATGGCCATTCATGAAATGGGAGATGGATATTGTAGGAAAATTGCTAGTAGCCCCAGGAGGAAAAATCTTCATGTTGGTGATGACTGATTACTTCTCCAAATGGATCGAAGCTGAAGCTTTCGTCTAGGTAAGAGACAAAGAAGTAGTTAATTTAAACGTAATATCTTGAACAGGTTTGGGATCCTAGCTAAGATCATATACGACAATGGATCCCAATTTATTAGCAAAAGAACAAGAGACTTTTGCACAAGCTGGGGGATCAAAATGATAATGGTCACTCCTGTTCTTCCCGAAGCTAATGGTCAAGTGGAGTCCAACCACAAAATCATAGTTAACAATTTGAAGAAAATGCTAGACAAAAAGAAAGGAAGATGGGCATAAGAACTCCCTATCATTTTATGGGCAGATAGAACCACTTCTAAAGTGGCCACATGTCAAACCCCCTATTCCTTGGTGTTTGGGACAGAAGCAGTAATCCCTATTAAAGTAGTGATCCCAACGGCAAGATACTTGTTGCAAGACCATCCTAGCATAGGATCTTGACACTTTTGACGAGCTTAGGGTTCTTGCGAAAATACGCATTGCTATTCACCAACAAAAAATCACCAAGGCTTACAATAGGAATATAAGGGTCATAAGGTTTCAAATGTGAGACTTGATATTAAGGAAAACATTCCAAAACACCAAGGATCCTAGTGCAGGAAAATTAGCTCTCAAATGGGAAGGACCATATCTTGTAGATGCTGAAGCAGGAAAAGGAGCATATTGGCTAGCAACACTCGAATGAGACGTTCTGCCAAGATCCTAGAATGCCATACACCTTAAAGCATACTACATGTAAGTAGGATCAAATGATCCACAACAAAACTGAGGTACACATGTCCTTTACCTTAAAACTTTTATTATTATTGATTTCTCGAACACATTACTAACTTAAGCATTGGAGGGGCGTTAGCTAGACTAATGCCCACCCTTAGCTAATGCTTGCTATGTTGAACGACATACAATTAAGCATCCTCAAGAGTGGAGATCATGAAACACCAGGATTCTCACAATCAGAAATCCTGAAAAGACTGGATCCTCAAGTTTGAACACCCCGAAGCACAAGGATCTTGACACACAAAGATCTCAATACTTGGTAAACCCCATTATATTTAACAATATAATCCCTAAACTGTCATTTGCACAAGCTAGAGACTGATCATTTCTCCTACGCCAAAGGGTACTTAATCCCCTCTAAGGTTTAATGAGTTAATTACCTCTTTCACACGAACTAAGGTTTATACACCTCGCTTGGACACATGTTATCCAACTGTGGGATACGGATAAGGGGATCATTTCACGATTCAGTGGCTTGGCAACCCTCATATCATTGAATACAAGTTTAGTCCTTATGGTTTATAACATTTTCATGTTATCCAGAAAATCGGGATCCTACCCCCAATGATTACTTAAGGATTATAACATTTTCATGTGATCGGGATTTTAACCCAGTAACTACTTAAGATTTATAACATTTTCATGTTATCAAAGATTGGGATTTTGCCCTAGAAATTACACAAGACCTATACTAGATTCATGTTGTCACATATTGGGAATGTTCCCCAGAAAATCTGGTTAGATTGTAACATTTTCATGTTACCTACCCAATGAATTATATATCAAGTAGGGATCCTCCCCAAAATATAACATTGGCGTATTATCTATTTTGTCTAAGTCTATAATCCAAACTGGATTATCCTAAAGAGAAATTTCCCATACAAGATCCAAGATCTTTATTTTGTATGATCTCTGACAATAAGGATCCTCGCCTTTAAGGATCCTCATCAACCCTCGTTAGTAAGAGACCCCATTCCCAACATTGAACCAAAGTTCTCTCATAATTTGGAATTTATCCTCAGCAAATTCCAAAATTCAAAGACTCATTAAGCTTAAAAAGAAACTGAAAGACAATCAGGTTCCATCTTTCCTTAACTTTGAAGTTTTAAAATCGAGGATCCTAAACATTCTAGGATCCTAAACCAATCACTGACATATAAATTCTCATCACTTCGGAGTAATTCGCTATTCTGATATCTCCACGGAAATCTTGAAAGCGTATGAGTTGCGAGATCTTAACCGTGCAAAGACCTTGGTATTGTATTATGCAGGAAACGAAGAAAAACGAAAAGAAAATCAACCATTATATTACAAAAACAAAAAGGCCTACAGCCTTACAAAAGTCATGCGTCAAAATATTATACTACCCTAATCACCTAAATGGCCTAGACCTTATCCTGGTCATCATCAGCCTTCTTCCCCACCCCCCCCCGGTCAGCCACAGCACATGTGTAACATCCCAAAATTCAAAACCAAAAATTTCATTTTTATTTTAATAATTCATAAAACCAACAGTAAAAAAAAACATCCACAAAACCTCCCATGTCAAAACCAAAGTGTCAATAATCAAACCATGTTATCATAAGACAATATCATAATGCAATCCCAAAGATCTCATGTGCGGAAAACATAGTGTGATGCGCTGCGATCAATCCGTCTCCTTTCCTTTGAAAACGAAGTACCTGAAACAAAAACTAAAAACCGTAAACACGAAGCTTGGTGAGTTCCCCCATCATATCACATACCATAAAAATAACATATTGTCAGGCATATCTGGGTTCCCAACCTACCCCTTCGGTCTCTTTCGACCGGTAACCTCCTAGCATATTTGGGTGTTGGCCTACCCCTTTGGTCTTTTTCAGCCGATAACCGGGGACTATTTCACCCCTACCACTACCACATAATAACATAACATATACACATAATCACATAGTGCCTAGCATATCTGGGTGCTAGCCCAAAAATAAGTCGTTAGATCAATAGGGTTTCATTAGGCCCACTAAGGTTTCATAAGTCAGGTACCACCTACTACCACCTCGGGTAGTGGTGATCAACGACGGCTCATAGTGGTGGCCACCACCTCACAATGGTGGTTATGGTCCGAGCCCATTTTATCCAAGCATCCTAAACGAATCAAACACAAACAAGGCACACCGCCATCCAACACGGCTACTGGTGGCGGCAGCCACCACCTCACGGTGGTGGTTATGAGTTTTCTTTATTATACTAATCTCTAATTACATTTTACAATGCATTCACCCAAAAATAACACATCCAAATAAAATACACACACACCCACCTTGTGGTGGCCGGCGGTGGCGCATGGCGACAACCATCATGACAGGCGACCATGGTGGGTATCTTTTCTTTTTCAGACCATAAAACACCATCTACAATCACACACACGCGATTTTGATTTTTTAAAGGGCCAAGCCACCCACCTGGTGGCTCACGGCGGCGTTGACGGCGGCATGGGAGCATTCACGGTGACAGCAAGGTAACAACCACACATACGCATCGCTTGAGATCCGGAAGCAGCCACCCAGCTGGTGGTGTTCAACGAACGACGACAACAAAACATAGTATTCGGTGGCAGCTTATCGTCAACGGAAACGGACAGTGGCGACAATGGCGCATCGGCAATGGTGGCGGTGCTACGATTGTGAAGTAGCGGTGGTGGATGAGACCTCTCATGGCAGCGACTGAAGAAGAAGAAGGAGGAGAAGAAGAGCGGAAGTCCAGAGGTATTATCGTCAAGTGCTGATCGGAAACAACATAGCGACAACACCGATGGGGAGGCATAAGGGTGGGGGGTTGGCGGCTGATATCCGACTCTAGGGTTAGGGTTTGGATTAAGTGTGTAATGGTTATATATCTCGTCCCATATCACATCTTTGCCATAATGATGCTTCTAGTCCCTCCTCCATAAAATCTCTCCAAAAGAAGTCTATAATTTACCATTTAAACCCTGCCTCCTGAAATCATTTATAGATTAAGTCTGAATTTTACCAAACAACCCCTCCCTCTACAAATCGTTTTCAAATTAGGTCCAGAATTTACTCTTTAGCCCCTACTTACATAAATCCTTTCATGTTAGGTCCAAATGATACCAAGCACCCCTGTCTTCTAAAAATCTTTAGGAAACCAAACCGAAACTTACACTTTTACCTCCTGACTTCTAAAATTTTGACAATTAGCTCCTCAAGACCAACATCGTGCTATATAATTATTGATTTTAGGGCTACTATACATTCATTATTTAATTTATTTATTTACTTAATAAATGGGGTGTTACAACTGTCACCCACTTAAATTAGATTTCATCCTCGAAAATCATTTCTTATCGTTCCTTACACGCCCAACCACTCTAGTAACATGGTCACCATCCTTAGCACACCCTAGCCTTCCCAAGGTAGCCGTGATCAATCTTCGCAAGGCCCTAAAATCTGCAGGTAAACGAATTCCTCTCCATAAGATCACATCTACTCTGTCTGAAATCTATAGTCTCGAGATGGTCTGATTCCCTGGCAGACCACCCATGTTGAGCTTTACCAAGCTTAATTTTCCTCGAGTGACCGAACATATGCACACTTTCTGCCTTGATTATTCCGATGCTACCATTAGAAATCACTGACCCTAGTCCACTATAGAGCACTTATTCTTGACAGAAAGCTCAAATAATCCTTCGAGTAGAAGATTCATCCCTACAATGGTTAGACAACGACGAGAGCTATGCAATAGGATCAAATTGACCACTCAAAGACTATTTAATCCCACTATGAGTGACTTAGCATAACCCATGCAATTTGTTATTCTGCCCATATTTGCAACCTAAAACACATCTACTAATACTACCCAAACGGTGAAACTGCCTGAAACGCTGACTGCCTGAAATAACATGCTGCCACATGGCTGCTTTACAAAATCTACCGAGACGTCCCTGGTCTCAATTCTTTTGTCAGTCATCTGAAACACCGAGTTCTGGCCTGGTTGCGGAGCCAAAGGACTCCCACGTAGTCGCCTTACACGACTTCTGAACGAAATCCTTCTCTTTAAATCGTTGTTTCTAGTTATCTTGCCACTGCGGCTCTAGCGACCCTCTAATCTAATTGTTTGGGTCTATTCATTGATTCCTGACATCACCAAATCCAAGGATAAAAGTGATTACTACATGACCAATGGTAGCCTTATATCACAAATGAACTTAAGCAATCCATTGCTTCCTTGATCTTATAACTGCAATGGCGTTCCTACGATCTTATCATTGGCTCAACCCTATCTAATTAATCTGGGGAAATACATAATTCATAAATCAATTCGTGGATTTTCCATGCCCTCACTGCTACACCCGAACTGGTGGGTACTCTTGTTCCTTCCGCATCCTAACAACACGCTCAAGCTATCTACCAAAGTCGTGAATGCTACGGTTACACCTACAAACTTACAACACTCTATCACTATCTGCCAACCTCATGAATGCTACAGCTACACCCGTAGGCTTACAACATTCTAGCACTATCTGACCGCTAGTTAATGCTACGACTACCCCCGCAGTCTTACAACACTTTCCATGCTAACTGACTGTTAGTGAAAGCTACGGCAACCCCCGTCGTCTTACAACACTTCCCATACTAACTGACTGTTAGTGAAAGCTACGGCTATCCCCATAGTCTTACAACACTTCCATACTATTTGACTATTAGTGAATGCTATGGCTACCCCCATACTCTTACAACACTTTCCATACTGGGTCGAACATGCACTCGACCTAACACTTAACTGAACTTGAGCCCTAACTGAAGCTCTAACCTGGTTCCCAAAACATGCTATCTGATGCGAAGGAAAGCCTGAACCAAATGTTGGAACGTTTTCTGAATTCCCAACTCACCCAATCCTCAACCAAGACGGCCACTCGACCGCCTTCCTCCTTGACGGAGATTTGAGCTCATCCTAGTCTCACACCTATTTCTGCACCTGAAAACTTGATCGATTATCCCCCACTTAGATTCGACTAAGTCTTCACGGCACGTGAGAATTGAAGGATTCCTAATCCTTCTTGCTTTCTAATAATTCATTGATGACAACTTGTGCTTACCAATGCTAGCGATCACTTACCAGTTAAACCCTAAGATCTCCCTTCCTCTAAAATCTTGAAGAGTACTCTTGAAATCTAGTCTAGTCCGACACCTCAATCCACCTCCCATGCTAACAACTGGAGGCCTTAATCTTCACCCTAGCCGACGAATCCTCGTTCCTACTTCCAATCTTGCAGCACCACTGAACTCTAACCAAACACAACCTATGCAAAAATACAATTCTATTGAACATATAATGACCAACCACTTATGCATCTAACACACGCAACTAACACTGCCATCTTCATGCTACCAGTCTTGTCCTAGCAATCGTAGTGCCTTGAACTCCAAGGTTCTTCCATAGACAACTGTCGACCACACCTGAAAAAATGATAGAACCATTGAACTCTGACCTCACTAGAGAACTATCCCACTAATTCCTAACCAAAGGTTCTTCCAAATAATACTTCTGAACGGATCCCAACAAAGATCCGGAATAGTAATGGTACACATGGAACCCACTCCACAAGATACGTCCATTTGTAGGTTTATCAAAGGACTTTTCGGCATGCAGAATGGCATATAACAATCCTTGATAACTTGGACGATGGCAGAGAACCGACCCGAGATCTAACTTGTCCAAACTCAATCAAAATTCCAAAGTGGTACAATTCCTGGTATCCACCTAGAAGTCGCATAAAATTACAAATCTGCAATCATCTAAAGGATTCTTGATCACCTCCTTCTGAGATACATCGGCCATCAGAGATTTGCAAAATAGCCAGAGCAGTCACCTTCACTGCTCCTCCAGTTCCTCCTCGGACAATCGGCCTTCTTGTGGCCCACCTATCCGTAGTGAAAACATAATGGGCTTACCATCTGAGAGCAATCTCTGCTGACATGATCAACCCTGCCACAACTGTAACATGCTAAACCCTTGGAGCGACAAAATCCCTTGTGCACTTTCCCGTACATGCCACACTGACTCCGACCCTTCTCGCCTTTCACCCAACGATCAGAAGTCTTGGGTCTCTTCTATGGACCCTCTACTATATGCACCTGGCACAACCCTCTCTTCCCAGGGGCACCAAATTGATTTCGCATCCGCAAACTCTTGGAAGTCATATCCTTCAGGGTCTGACACCCTATCACGCTCACTAGCTCACTTGCCAATGGCTGAGCTGCAACAGCTAGAACATCCTCTATCCCCAACTGGGTCGCAAACTTCTCTCCGAATCTTCTCAGATTCTGCAAGAGTCTCACTGATTCAAGTATGGATCCTATGCTTTCAGTAGTATGGGCCCAATACTACCTTCCACACCTACCCATACTTTCCTCAGCAATCCTCTCGAATCCTCCAAGTCACTTCCTCAAACTAATTCACCTAAGTCTCACTAAACCTCACTACTAACCCACTGCAACATATCCTAGGCTTTCCTAGGTTCCCGAACCCACCCAGTCCTCAGCTACTGAAAGATTCCCAGTAACATAAACTAGCTACCTCATGAATATAGCCACATGCAATAGAGATCAGATAATCCTTCGAGTAAAAGACTCAAACCTGGAACGGTTGGACTCAGACAAGAATTGCGCAATAGGGTCACATCCATCACTCTGAGATTATCCAGCCTATGCCACATGTGACTTAGCATATTCACTTGATAGCTAGCTCACATTACTAAGAGTCCCACAAAGAACAAAGCAAGCATCATTTAGACAATGGAAAATCTAACCAACATATTCCAATCAAATCATTCTATCCTCTATACTAGCATGAGATTCTGAGGCTCATACAATCAGGCATAACCTAAACAGGCTATCCTATCACTGACTGATTAGTACTAGCATGCAAGTCTACAAGCACATACAATAGGCATATAAGGCATCATCCCTAGATCCTTAGCCCTAATCTAGCATGCAGTTCTTATAATCATATCATATCATAACATAACATGTATGGGTATCTTGGGGAAAACTTACTTGAGCTCAGCTAATTGCACGCATCACACACCTTGTTCTTTTCAAAGTTCTTTTCTCTTTTCAACTTCTTTTTAAAATTCTTTTTATAAAATGATTTTTCTTTTGGAAATTTTCATACCAAGTCCTCAGTTTGAGTCCAGACACACCCAAGAGTGTGCCCGAATCCCTCAAACCAAGGCTCTTATACCAACTTGTAACATCCCAAAATTCAAGACCAAAAATTTCATTTTTAGTTTAATAATTCATAAAATCAATAGTATAAAAACATCCCATGTCAAAACCAAAGTTTCAATAATCAAAACATGTTATCATAAAACAATATCATAATGCAATCCCAAAGATCTCATGTGCGGAAAACATAGTGTGATGCGCTGCGATCGAGCCGGATCCTTTCCTTTGAAAACGAAGTACCTGAAACAAAAGCTGAAAACCGTAAGCACGAAGCTTAGTGAGTTCCCCCATCATACCACATACCACACAAATAGCATACTGTCAGGCATATCTCGGGGCCCAACCTACCCCTTTCGGTCTCTTTCAACCGGTAACCACCTAGCATATCTGGGTGTTGGCCTACCTCTTCGGTCTCTTTCAACCGATAACTAGGGACTATTTCACCCCTACCACTACCATATAATAACATAACATATACACATAATCACATACTACTTATCATATCTGGGTGTTGGCCTACCCTTTCGGTCTCTTTCAACCGGTAACCTGTGACTATTTCACCCCTACCACTACCACATAATAACATAACATATACACATAATCACATACTGCCTAGCATATCTGGGTGTTGGCCTACCCCTTCGGTCTCTTTCATCCGTTAACCGGGGACTATTTCACCCTACCCCTACCACATAATAGCATAGCATACTAGCAAATAAAGCATAAAAGATAGTGGCAAACCAGATAATTATCACAAAGACAATCATCTCAAACATAATCACCTACTGGTGGGTCGGCATTGGTGCCTTAGACCCACCTCTACTGGAAGGTAACTCACCTCACACTGTTGAAGTCCCGCAGACAAAACCCTAGCTATTGAATGACAGCTTCTTGAACTGCCAATATGAAAACAATACCCAATTAATATTTGGGTTCCAACACATAAGCATAAGTCCATGCTTGGGGTAAAAGACTGCTTTACCCGTATCTTAGCATGATTTAAGCCCAAGGCCCAATCCAAAGGCCCAAAAGTCAACTATGAGTTAAAGTCCAATATATGGCCCAATTTTCCAAATTAGGCCCAAACCTTTACATGGTCTTACCCTAAGGCCTAACCATTTATTCTAGTCCAAACATTTTGCATTTCCAATGGTCCGATATCTCAAAACCATAAAGGCCTATTTATGGCCTATGTGTGGCCCAATTTTCCAAATTGGGCCCAAACCCTCACATGGGCCTTACCCTAAAGCCCATCCAATTATTCTAGTCCATATGATTATTCTTGGATGGCCCATTATTGGCCCAATCATCAAAGCCTAATAGAAAGGCCCAACTTAAGGCCCAAGTAAGATTAGGGTTTTCACATAAAATGATGAATAGGGTTAAGTGTTTCTCACTTAACCCATCAATGACTTAATCCATTAAGTCCATCAATCTACTATGTCAATCATATAATGTGGCCGGGCTTAATACATAATCCCAATCCGGTCATCCAAAATGCGGGTCCTGACAACCCATAATCAATGTATCCAAAATTAGGGTTTTCTAAACCCTAATTAGGGTTTCCAACCCAATCACAACCCAATAGGCCCAAAAATAAGTCTTTAGATCAATAGGGTTTCATTAGGCCCACTAGGGTTTCATAAGTCGGGCACCACCTACTACCACCTCGGGTAGTGGTGGTCAACGGAGGCCACCACCTCACGGTGGTGGTTATGGTCCTAGCCCATTTTGTCCAATCATCCCAAATGAATCAAACACAAACAAGGCACACCGCCACCCAAGACGGCTGCTGGTGGTGGCAGCCACCACCTCATGGTGGTGGTTATGAGTTTTCTTTATTATACTAATCTCTAGTTACATTTTACAATGCTTTCCCCCAAAAATAATACAACCAAATAAAATACACACACAGCCACCTTATGGTGGCCGGCGGTGGCGCATGGCGACAGCCACCATGGCTGGCGGCCATGGTGGGTATCTTTTCAGTTTTTAGGTCATCAAACACCATTTACAATCACACACACGAGATTTTGATTTGTTCAAAGGGCCAAGCCACCCACCTGGTGGCTCACGGCGGCTTTGACGGCGACATGGGAGCATTCACGGTGACAGTAAGGTAACAACCACATGTATACCTCAGTTGAGATCCGGAAGCAGCCACCCACCTGGTGGCGTTCAACGAACGGCGATAACAACACATAGTATCCGGCAGCAGCTTGTTGTCAACGGAAATGGATAGTGGTGACAATGACGCATCGGCAGTGGTGGCGGTGCTCCGATTGCGAAGTAGCGGTGGTGGATGAGACCTCTCATGGCATCAACTGAAGAAGGAGAAGGAGGAGAAGAGCGGAAGACCAAAGGTATTGTCATCGGATGCTGATCGGAAACAACATAGCGGCGATGCCAGTGGTGAGACATAAGGGTGGGGGGGGGGGGGGGTGGCGGTTGATATCAGACTCTAGGGTTAGGGTTTGGATTATGAGGGTAATGGTTATATACCCCATCCCATATCACATCTTTTTCCATAATGACGCTTCCAGTACCTCCTCCATAAAATCTTTCCAAAAGAAGTCTATAATTTACCATTTAAACCATGTCTCTTGTAATCCTTTACAAATTAAGTCTAAATTTTACCAAACAACCCCTCCTTCTACAAATCCTTTTTAAATTAGGTCCAGAATTTACTCTTTAGCCCCTGCTTCCATAAATCCTTTCATGTTAGGTCCAAATGATACCAAGCACCAGCTGTCTTCTAAAAATCTTTATGAAACCAAACCAAAACTTACACTTTTAACCCCCGACTTCTAAAATTATGACAATTAGCTCCTCGAGACCAACACCGTACTATATAATTATTGATTTTAGGGCTACTATACATTCATTAATTAATTAATTTATTTACTTAATAAACGGGGTGTTATAACAGGATTCTGACTGGCAGTAGCAGGATTGCAAGTTAATTTGGCTAATGCCTCACACCAACCAACCACGTCCGAGGATCCTACATTTTTAAGATCCTCAGCCAGACGGATCTTGGCCTCCCAAATGGCCACTGCAACACTAACCTTTGCATCGGAGATCATCTCCTCCATATCGCGTACAAGCTCCTACTCTCTCTCAGCCTTCTCCCTTGTAAGAAAATCCACCCTCTTCAGAATATCCTCATTGGTTGTCTTCCACATCTTCTCCTGTCCCTGAAGGGCTTGTTCAGCGCTCTCCGCCCGGATCCTTAGATCAGCAGAAAAATGATTAGAGACTTGTGATGAAAATATGGTAAGTCAGCGAAAAACAAGATGAAAAATGGAGCGAAAATGAAATCAACACTTACAGCCTGAGAGAAAGAGACTAGCTTTTGGAGCGCTTCCTCAGCTCCAAGGCTCTCCAGAGATAAACCTGTGGATTTAACAGTTTTCCTCTTCCGGGATCCTAGAGTTTTCACTGTCAAATCCACGGTTGACCTCTTAGGAAGAAGAGAGGAAGAACTCTTCTCCTTCTTCACTGCCAATTGATCTCCTGACATAGACGTAACAAGATCAGCAAGAGTAAAGCAAGCACTGGAGCGAGTGATCTTGGATCCTATATACAACAAAGGATTATTAAAGATCCTCATTACAAATAGGAAAAAATTAAGGATCCTTACCCGTCGACATGAGGTCTGTAGCCGGTGAGCTTTCCTATGGGACGCGATTGAATCGGAAGGATCTCTCGACTTTAGATAAGGCAAAGAACTTCTCAATCTTCTCTTCTGAATCCTCAGCAACGGGAACAAGTTCCTCGAACTTGAAGGCTATAAAGAAACAAATAAAACAAGAATAAGATTTCAGGATCACAAGACAAAGCAATGAAATCCTACCCTTCTTAACCCAATCTGTAGGCAAGAGATCCCATTGGCAATGGAGTCGCGCCTCACAAATAGGTATCTCGCTTTCCAAGCCCCATCATTGTGCTTGGTTTTCAAGATTAGAGAAGATATGAGGGTTTGACCTTAAGAAGGAAATAAGAATTCCCAAAGGTGGTGAGATCGTATATACAGTCCAACTCAAAAAGGCCTATGTCAAGACCCTTTGATTGATTTATCTGGTCGACCCAATATAGGATCCTCCAGACAATTGGCATGGCCTGGATATGCGAAATCCCATTCACCCTAAAAAATTCGGAGACGATCCTGGGGAAAGGATATCTCAAGACCAAGGAGAAAGGATACTCAGGAAAGCACACCCAAGTGGGAGAGATGAAATCAGGCTGAATCAGTGGATCAAAGGTCCTGAAAATAACACTGGGAGGAAAAGCCCCATTGAGTTTTAGAGACTCAAATTCGTCATCGTTGAAAGAGCAAGTCTAGTCATAAGAGAGGATCCCTGGGTCAATAAAATCATCGTTGGGAAGGGCCAAAATACTCTTACAAGAGACATCCATTTTTTGACCCATGGTAGAGAGATTAAAGGCGTGGAAGAAAAATTAACTTCTAAATCACAATATGGCACAAGAAAAGCAAAGAGGAACGAATAGGAGAATATGAAACCGATCCCTCATATTTATACTGGGCCGGTGAATATGATTTGACTGCTAACGGCTAGTAAACTATCTGTTGGAATTTAAATCACCTAGCTGTTATGGGTTAAAACTGAAAATTACTATTCACCGTTCTCTTACCTACTTACTTTAAGTTATTCCTTTAATATTTACAGAATTAACCCATATATTTCCGGAACAACTTGGGGGCAATTGTTAGGACTATGATCCTTACTATATCCAAGATCCTCAAATATCCAGGAGCCTCAGTAATATCAAGATTCCGGTTAATTAAAGTTATTATTTTTATCAATATTTATAATGGTCAAATTTTGTCTATAACTAACACGTGTGTAGAAGTAGTCAAGGGAAGACAAATTCTCAACGAAGAATCATCTCAACTATGATAAAAACCCATAATACTTGGTCAAATAACGTTTGTGAAGCTGGTCATAGAGGATCCCGAGAATATCAGACATCTTGTTGGCTAAATTAGACTAAAAGTTGACACTTGTAATCTCCACACAACACACTATTCTTTAGCTTAAGCTTACTCTACAAAATTCTCTACTTATTCTTACCAAGAACTCATTGTAATCTTTATTTTTATATCAATAAAATCATCAAGGCGGGTGATCATTATCACCTCCCAAGGTTTTACGCCGGAGATCCTAGTAAGGGTCAAGAGCTTTCCTTGTAAACAATTGTGTCACTTTCTTTTACCACTTGCTTTTACACAATCTGAACATCACAACCTCTCATTCAATTTGGTTGATTAGTACTTGTGTAATTTTTGACCAAAACAACAACCAGAACTTAATGACAGTCAGTCAGAGGAAGGGAATTACAGTCGCACTATCAGTCAAGTTGAACCCCCAGTGGCAGGGAAGGAATGATCTGGAGAGGGGAATCGACAAATATGGACGTATGTATAAGAATTTATTGGGTGCCAAACCACCAAGTCTTTTCGGAAGACAAAGCCAGTAGAGATTATGGACTAGATCTCCAAAATGGAGATGGTATTTGAAAGATGCAACTGTAGCGACAAGCAGAAAACCTTCTTTGCATTCAGACAACTGAAGACCAGAGTTTTAATTTGGTGGAATTTATTAGTAGATACGATGCCATGAGGAGAATCTTCGAAGATGTTTTGGGAAATGTTCATGGAGTAGTTGAAATTGCAATACTGCTCTGAAATAGATCTGATAGATCTAAACAGTGAGTTCCAGAACTTGAAGAAGGGGAGGATGAGCATTGATGACTATGCTATTGCATTCACCAAGAAGATGAAGTTATTTCCATACTTGGTGCCGACTGAACTCGCCAAGATAGGGAAATTTGCTAATGGACTGCCAACTGACTTTGGCCCAACAGTCAAGATGGCAACTACTCTAAAGACTGTTGTTCAAGTAGCTAAAAATGTGGAGACCCAGTTAAAGGAAAGGGATCTGGAGAGAACTGAGGTTGGTGAGAAAAGGAAGTTCAATGGATCTTCGAGATCCAACAAGAAAAGTAAATCCTCAAATTCTGGTTCGAGAGGAGGAGGAGGCGAAGAGAAATGGTATGAAAAGTGAAAAAATAAGCACCATGGGAAATGTGACGGAGAGGTCACTTGTTTTAAGTGTTGAAAGACTGGGCACTATGCCAATGAGTGCTCCTTCAACAAGAAAGTATGTTATGGGTGTAATGAGGAAGGGCACATCTCGAGGGACTGCCCGAAGAAGAAAGAGGTAGAAAGGCCCAATTTCCTACCGAAGCCAAAAGCCAGAGCTTTCCAGATGACCCTGGAAGATGCAAAGGATGCAGCGAACGTTGCTTCAGGTACCTTTATTGTAAATGGATTGCCTGCCAATATATTGTTTGATTACGAGCAAATTACTCCTTTATATCACATAAATTTGGTGGAAGACTAGCATTGACTATGGAAAAACTTGATAATGCCCTAGTTGTAGAAGTTGCCAGTGGCAAATTCATACCTGTTAGCGATTGCATTAATTATATCGTCATCAACTTGAACGGAAACGAATTCCACGAGGAGTTGTTACCCATTGAGTTGAATGGTTTCGACATCGTACTGGGAATGGATTGGCTTAGCGCTAACGATGCCAAGATATTATGCAAGAAGAAGATAGTGAGAGTAAACCCACATGGAAGAGAGTCATTTATGGTGTACAGGGACAAACACAGAGTTAATTCTAGAATCATTTCCCTGATGAATGCCAGAAAATGTTTGTCTACAGGATGCACATCATACTTGGTGTTCGTAATCGATGCTAAGAAGGAGAAGAAGGAAATGCAAATTATACCAGTGGTGTGTGAATATCTGGAAGTCTTTCCCGAAGATCTTCCTGGATTGCCCCATGATAGACAAGTAGAATTTCGAATAGACATGTTGCCAGGATCGACACCAATAGCAAAAGCACCATACCGGTTAGCACCGACGGAGATGAAGGAGCTTATGATGCAACTTCAGGAGTTGTTGGACAACAGTTTCATTAGACCTAGTTCATCACCTTGGGGAGCTCCGATGTTATTTGTAAAGAAGAAAGATGGAAGCGTGAGGATGTACATAGACTACAGAGAGCTGAATAAGGCAACGGTAAAGAACAAGTATACATTGCCAAGGATTGATGACCTATTCGATCAGCTGCAAGGTTAGAGCTATTTTTTAAAGATCAATCTTAGGTTAGGATATCATCAATTGAAGGTGAGAGAGCAGGATATTGAGAAAATCGGATTCAGAAAAAGATACGGACACCATGAGTTCTTGGTTATGTCATTTGGACTAACCAATTCTCCAGTAGCATTCATGAATTCGATGAACAGGATTCATAAACCATTCCTCGATAAATCTGTGATAGTGTTCATGGACAACATTTTGGTTTAATCAATGATCCAACAGTAGCATGGCATGCATCTACGAGAGTTGTTAGAAGTATTGAAGAAGGAGAAGTTGTATGCAAAGTTCTCCGAATGTGATTTTCGGATTTGAGAAGTCCAATTCTTGGGTCATGTGGTTAACCAAGAAGGGATCATGGTTGACCCAACAAAGATTGAAGTTGTGATGAAGTGGGAACGACCGAAGAGTCCCATGGAGATTCAAAGCTTTTTGGGATTAGCTGGATATTAACAAAGGTTTACCCAAGGCTTTTCTTTGATAGCTGCTCCATTAACTGTGACAACCCAAAAATTTCCACTTCAATAGAAGCCAAGTCTGTTTCTGCTAACTTTCAAACTTTTGGGACAAGTTTGAGCAACTCAGGATTTACACTTAAGGAGATATCAGGAGAGAGGTTGCACTTGGGTCTTGTGCAACTCTGTTATTCCAAAACTCTATGATATTAGAGTTCTTTCCAGGAATAAAATATTTTGTGCCAAAAATCCCAGGACTATATATATAATTCTGAACCAAATTATTCATTAGTTACAATTCCAACTAGAGAAAAGCCAAATTCTCTCTTAAGGATCTTCGGACTTTTGTTCCGAAAAGTGAGTACTTCTATCTAGTGTTGTTTTAAAGCTTTATATATGCTTAATACACTAGAAATCATAGGAAAACACCAAGATCTGTGAGTTTACCGCCCAAGAACACCTTGGGGAGTAAACTCCATTTCAAGGGCCAAAGTGTGCCCAATGACCCCTAGACCTTGGAAACCAAACATGGGACAAAAATTGACATGTTTAGGCGTCAAAATCAATTAAAAACAAGGACCAAAAGTGAGTTCGCAGCCAAGGAAGTTCTTGGGCCGTGAACTCCATTTTAGAGTGCCAAAATGCCCTAAATGCCTCCCATAGCCCAAGAGACAAGCATAGAACTTTACCTAGATGTTTTTAGGACTCAAAACAATCAAAATATCATCATCCATAAGTGTTTACGGCCGTAAACACATGACCAAATGGTCCATGGGCCGTAAACTCAAAGTAGAGGTGTTTTGGTGCCACAAACACTTCCAAGGGTTTAGGCATGATTTTAGAATGCTTCTTTATGACCTTTAGGACCCTCATAAGAATATTTGGCCATGAGTTTACGGTTGTAAACTCATTTGGGCCGTAAACACCCCAAAAGTGCCAAAAGATGTGGTCTTTCTCATCCTAGTTTAAAGCTAATGTCCCTAAATAATTCCCTAGACTTCAAACTAGCAATAACCCATGAGTAACCATGAGTTTACGGCCGTAAACTCCCTTGGGCCGTGAAATCATGGTAGTAAACTCATTTAAGTGCCTTTATACCCTCCTAGGTTGAATCACATGTGATTCCAACACTTGGTTAAGGTGTTTCCTAGTCCCGGAAGGTGTTTCCTTTCATATAGTTGTTTATAAACACTATATTCATGTCATTATGTGTCCTTAAATATCATTTAGGACTTATTGTGTCTCGGAACTTCATTCGTGGAACTTCTCATCCGTACACGCATACCCGTTTGAATCACCCACATCAGGTGAGTTCATACCCCGTAATGAATCTTTTAACTATTTTAATTGTTTTAAGGGGGGGGGGGGAATACAAGTTGAACACAATGATAATTGTGTAATTATTTGTTGTTAATCATTCTTTCAAAATGTTACTTATGTTATTTATAAGTTGTTAAAACATTTCAAAACTCTTCTAAAGGTTATGTTACTTTATAGTTATACAAAACTCCATTTTTTTAAAGTATAAGCATAACTTTGTAGATAAATGAGTCTTTTCAGTATCAGTCCAGTTAGAACATTAGTAAACTATTATAGGTATAGTTTAGGAGAATGCTATTCATTACTTCTTGTACAATGAAGCACACACAGAACAGAACAGAACAGAACATAACTAAAAAGATAATTTGCTATAGCATGATAATACGCAGACAGGATCTAACTTTAATGTGAATTACACGGCTTGCATGGATTTGCTCGGGTCGCGTTGTGGTTCCTTCAATCTCCATACATGAGAGCGGGTTAGTAGGGGTTCTAGCTTTCACATTATGACCGTAATAAAACACACATATGTTTTTAGGTTGATAGTACCTCCGTATGTCATTATAAACAACATCAGGGTACTCACTTTCTCCCATTACTTTCATAAAGTGTCGGTAACACTTGAAGGAAGATCTATTCTCTAATCGAGGTAGGTTATAAACACGAGAGAATGTACTTTACAGTTGACAAAGGAACAGTAGAGTCTTGGTAGAAGACTGCTTTCAAAACAGTAGGGTCTTGGGAGAAGACTGCTTTCAAAACAATCGAGTCTTGGTAGAAGGCTACTTTTAAAAGTTAGGACCATAATGCTAATCTTATGATTCCTTAATGCATACACTATAGGATACATATATGCTAATAGATTCCGATAGCTAATAGGATGTGTGTTCTTCGCTGTACGTCTTGTTCCCGTTGGATGTAGGCTTACACCGAGGTCACCCAATCTATTATCTACCCGAATCTATATATATATATATATATGTATGCTTAGTATACATTAAGTCATCATAAGGGTACCAGGTATGGAACAGGTCATAGGACACAGGGTCAATGCACAGTTTTTCCTTGTACAAAACTTTCGTTTCAAAGTCAGTACTTTTGATATACATAACTAGCGATTTCCCAGTTAAGGGCTTAATCCATTTTATCAAGCCAGTACAGTTTTAAAGACTTTAAGTGAGTTAACTCTATAATACCTTAGTTTATACACCATGTTTATATATAAGACTAGTATCCGACAGCTAGTAGGATGTGTGCTCTTCGCTATATGTCCTGTTCCCGTTGGATGTGGGCTTACACCGAGGTTCCCCAATCTACTATCTACCCAATATCAAATTATATATAGCAGTATAAACAAAGTTACTGTAAAAGTAATCACCATAGTCAATATTTTATTATAAGAAATATAGGTTTTCTTAAAAGGAACTCTCCATTAGATATAAAGGAACCATTACAAATAACTCCATGAGTAACAAGTGAATACACCATGGTTATATATGACAACGATCTAACAACCGATGGAATGTGTGCTATCCACCTTACTCACTGTACTCCGTTGGGTTGTGAGTTGAGGGCAGATGCGCACAATCGATTGTTTGTTTACTCCAAGTATATATAACTTGTACCCACTTAGTACACATAGAAAGGCTTGTAGTGTCATTTTACTTAACTTCCATTAAAGTAGGAAATATAGGATTTTCTAAAGGAACAGGCGATCATTTCAAAACAGAACTCACAACTTACATCACTTTTACATATAATTTTTCCACGTTTTACAGCTTACTCACATCACAAAAATCTTATGAACTCACCAGCTTAATTGCTGATCAACTCTTTCAAATAACTTGTATTCTCAGGAGACTATTAGACAGGTGCTCATGCTGGGACTTCAGAAGATGGAGTATTATAGCTTCAAGTCTTTTTTTTGTTATTTGTATATGACTTCTATGTTTTGTGAACACTTATATTGTAAACACTTTCTTTCTAAATGAATTGGTTGTTCATTACTTCCTTACCATATACATATCTCGTGATACTAGACATGACGTCCTCCACCCCCGAACGTTTCTGCCGTTCCGGTTTTGGGGTGTGACATTAACAACTTTGACCCATAAAGGAGCTACTTATACTTGGAGTGAGAAGCACAAGGAAGCATTCAAGAAGCTAAAGAAGACATTATGTGAAGCACCTATTCTTTCTCTACCCGATAGAGTTGAAGACTTCGCAGTTTATAGCGATGCATCTAGAGTTAGGTTAGGTTGTGTTCTAACCCAAAGAGGAAAGGTGATAACATATGCATCCCGATAATTGAAGGAGCAAGAAAAGAACTGATGGGTTTTATGCATAAGAAACCTTCCTATGTGCTCATACAAACCCTAATGCTTGGATCTAGGTTTCTCTATTGAACATACTTTGATTCCAAGACTTACAAACCCTAATCTAGCATACTAATAACAAAAACCAACATGTAGAATCAGATCTAGATGTTTACCTCTTCAAATGTTGGCTTAGATCTTCCTTTCTTCTTCTCTTGAGCTTAGAGTCACAAATGCAACTCCTCTAATGGTTCACAAACCCCACAAGCAAGAAGGCAATATGAGAGAGGGTGAGAGAGGCTAGAAATCGGCCTAGGGTACTCTTAGAATCAAGTGGTAGCCGAATTCAATGCCCTAGGGGTCATATTCATACTTACAGGCTACTAGGGTTTCAATCTAAACCCTAATGGACAGCTTAGCCACCAAGCAGCCCAAGGAACCTTCTGGAATAAGGCCTTGGACGAAAATATGATGGATACCCATCAGTTCCTTAACCCAAAACTCAACTATCATACTTTTGACAGTTTATACCCCTTTATTCAATTAATCTCTTTTGGTCACCAAATTAATTCCTAATTAATTTATGACCAATACTAATTAAATAAATATGATTTCTCCTTTAACATATTATTCTTATAATATATTAATAAATCATAATACTCTCTCTTTCTCCTTAAATTACCTTGTCAAGTTGCTTTGGAGAAGGCATCCCAAAAGGACCATGCACAACCGGGTCAAGTTCATACCAAATATAGTTACGGGCTTAGACACTATTCCAACAGTCTCCCACTTGGATAAGTCTAGTAACTATATCTCACATACGACTACAGAATCCGATTAGCAATCGTAGCTCTTATACTTCGCTGTCAACTCTGATCAACTTGTCCTTCAGATAAGGGATCTTATAATCCTCCGTTCTAGATATTATGCCCACTATGCTTATTGTCCAACATTTGTTTCTTGATCTCTGATTTGTTTGACCTAGAATTTAGTTGAACACATCAACTTCATCTTGACCAGGCCCGACACATAAGTCAAAACAAATCATCAAGTGGACAATATATCACTTTTATTCTCATAGAATAAAAGGAACAGATCAACTTCGACTCATATGCATCCATTATTTACTAATTAAATTACACACAATAGTGCATTTTATAACATCAAGTTACTGATGCGTTTACACATTATCAATGCATAACTAACTAGCAAACAACAATCATATCTCTAAATTTTAAGACTATATGATGTTATCGCTTTGCGATCACTTAAGGTAAAACACCACGAAGTGATACATCAAACTCGGGTTTATTCCAATGCTCAAATCATATTCATAAGCACTCATGAACTTTGCAGCAAACCTTTGCTATGTCCAAAACCTTTTAGACAATCTACAAACAATTCATGACAGTCTTCATTCATATCTACTTCCAAAATATGACCGACTGTGGACCTTTTGAATAATCCTATCATTCAGGAAGTTAAAACATGCAAAATGGAAACAATAGATAAATAACCAACACAAGATAGTAGCTTTACTCATAAATAACACAATTTTATTTATTCATCGAATGTCAAGTACAAACTATCTATTACACATTTCCTATCTAATCCAAACTTATATCATCCTTCAGCCCAATGCTCCTAGCGTGCTGCAAGTGTTTGACCTTACTCAGTCCCTTCGTAAGGGGATCTGTTGGGTTTTCTTTTGATGATACCCTCTTTACAACGAGGAGTCCCTCTTCTACCCGATGTCTGATAAAATGGTATTTTCTATCAATATGTCGAGATCTACCATGATCTCTCGGTTCCTTGGTCAAGGCAACCGCTCCTTCATTATCACAGAAAATTTCCATCAGCTCTTTTATGGATGGCACAACTCCAAGGTCTCCAATGAAGTTCTTCAACCATATAGCCTCCTTTGACGCTTCGCTCGCCGCAATATAATCTGATTCGCACGTTGAATCAGCTACGGTCTCTTGCTTGGAACTTTTCCAAGTCACTGCTCATCCATTTAGGGTAAAGACCCAGCCTAACTGCTATCGGAAGTTATCCCGATCCGTCTGAAAACTAGCGTCACTGTACCCTCGTACCCTTAAGTCATCACTCCCATCGAGGACTAGAAACCATTCCTTGGTCCTCCGAAGGTACTTAAGAATATTCTTAACTGCAATCCAATGAGCTCTACCAGGTTTCCCTTGATATCTGCTGACCATGCTCAAAGCGAAGGCCACATCAGGGCGAGTACAAGTCATAGCGTACATGATAGAGCCTACTATGGAAGCGTAAGGTACTCGGCTCATATCAGCTATCTCTGCCTCTGTACTCGGGCTCTAAGTCTTACTCAGCTTGGTATTTCTTTGGATTGGCAACTCCCCTTTCTTGGAATTTTCCATAATAAAACGCTTTAGTACCTTATCCAAGTATGTATCCTGACTAAGTCCTATCAGTCTCTTTTCCCTGTTTCTTACTATTCTTATTCCCAGAATATATGCAGCCTTTCCGAGGTCCTTCATAGCGAAACATTTCCCAAGCCAGAACTTGACCTCCTGTAAGGTTGGGACATCGTTTCCTATGAGTAGTATGTCGTCGACATACAATACGAGGAAGCTCACTATACTCCCACTGGCTTTGACATACACACAAGATTCATCTTCGCTCTGTAGAAAGCCAAACTCTTTAACCTTCTCGTCAAAACAAAGATTCCATCTTCGAGACGCTTGTTTCAATCCATAAATAGATTTCTCAAGCTTGCATACTCTATTTGGATGCTTCGCATCGACAAAACCCTCTGGCTGATTCATGTCAACATCCTCAGCCAATTTTCCATTAAGGAAAGAGGTTTTCACGTCCATCTGCCATATTTCATAATCATGAAACGCAGCTATTGCAATCATTACCCTAATAGACTATATCTTTGCAACCGGTGAGAAGGTCTCATCATAGTCAACTCTAGGAGTTTGAGTAAAGCCCTTTGCAACCAATCAAGCTTTATAAGTATGCACTTTCCCATCCATGTCCGTCTTCTTCTTGAAGATCCATTTGCACCCGACTGTCTTACGACCCGGTACATTATCAACCAAATTCCAAACTTGGTTGTCGTACATGGACTGAATCTCGCTGTCCATTGCCTCTTTCCATTTAGCAGACTCCGGGCCTGCCATGGCTTCCTTATAGCTGCTAGGTTCATCCAAATTTACTAGTGTACTATCACTAATAAATGTATCCCCTTCAGTAGTAATATGAAAACCATATAACTGGGGTGGAACACTAGCTCTAGTGGAACGTCGAAGAGGTAAGGACTTCTGAACAGGTTCAAAAGGAGTTTCCTCCTCAAGTTGAGTGCCAGTGTCAGAGGTTCCTTCATTGCTTTGATCTTGAATTTATTCAAGTTCAATTTGCCTCCTACTGTCTTCTTGGCTTATCAATTCCCTTTCTCGGAAAACTCCTCTTCTAGCAACGAAGACAACATTGTCACTCGGTCTATAGAAAAGGTAGCCAAAAGACTTCTGCGGATAGCCGATGAAATAACACTTCTCACTCCGAGGTTCAAGCTTGTCGTGAGTCTCTCGTCTTACGAAAGCCTCACAACCCCAAACCTTAATGTGTGCCAACGAGGGAGCCTTCCCTGTCCACATCTCGTGAGGTGTCTTGGAAACCTTCTTCGTGGGAACTAAGTTAAGTATATGGGCGGCAGTCTCTAAGGCATACCCCCAGAAAGCTATCGGTAACGAAGTTCGACTCATCATCGAACGAACCATGTCCAACAAGGTCCGATTACGCCTCTCAGCCAGACCATTCAATTGTCGCGTCCTCGGAGGCGTCAATTGCGAAACAATTCCGCATTCTTTTAGATAGTCGTGAAACTCAAGACTTCGGTACTCTCCTCCTCGGTCTGACCGAAGCATCTTCATTTTCCTGCCCAGCTGATTCTCCACTTCATTCTTAAACTCTTTGAACTTTTCAAAGGTTTCTGAATTTTGCTTGATTAAGTAGATATATCCATATCTGCTATAATCATCCTCAAAAGTCATGTAAAAGCGGAAAGCATCCCTTATGGTGGATCTAAAGGGCCCACACACATCGGTGTGTATGAGATCCAATAAACCCTCACACCTTTCACAAGTGCCAGTAAAGGGTGACTTGGTCATCTTCCCAGGTAAACAGGATTCACACATGTCATCATCCCTAAGGTCAAATAACTCCAACACTCCATCCTTTTGGAGTTGAGCTATGCTTTTCTTGTTGACATGGCCAAGGCGACAATGCCACAAGCATGCTTTGTATAGGCTAGTAGACGAATCAATATTCAATACATCATTTCCTAAATTATCAACAACCATCACAGATTCATAAATCCCATTACAAGGTAATGCATTGAAATAAAAGACACCATTCAAATAAACGTTAATAGAACCATTACTATTATCAAAAGAATATCTGAAACCTTGTCTAAACAACTCGTGAAACGAAATAATGTTTCTTGCCATATCTGGCGAATAACATCAATTGTCTAAATCTATCCCTAATCCATTACTCAACACTAAAGAATAAACTCCGACTTTGGTCACAGGCGACGATCTTCTGTTTCCCATAATCAGGTTCATCTTCCCATGTTCCACCTCCCTACTTCTTTTTAGTCCCTGCATATCAGAACAAATGTGGTAACCACACCCTGTATCAAGAACCCATGAAGTAGCAAATGATGAGTTATTAGATTTAATAGAATACATACCTGCAAAGGTGGGCTTAATCTTCCCATCTCTTATGTCCTGCATATATTGTGGGCAGCTTCGCTTCCAGTGGCCCTTTTGGTGGCAATATAAGCACTTTGCTTCTTTAGGATCGGAAGAGGGTTTAACAGGGCCTGCTTTAGTCCCACTTGAGGACGAACCATCACGGGGTTTCCCCCTTATGGTGGCTCTTACATGGAGGCTTCCTCTTTTTATCCTTTCCTTGCCCTATCGCCATCACAGGAGCGGCCACAGCAGGGGACGATCAACATACCTCATCAAACTTAACATTAAGTTTGAGAAGACGATCAACATACCTCTACATTTTCTGCAAATGAGAGGTTAGGGATTCTCCACTCCCCATCTTAGTGGTGATCATGTTAGTAATGATCTCATAGCGCTCTTGCCTCGCGCTCTGGTGATACCTGTCCAGCAAATCCTGATGCATTTCATATGGATACATGTCCTCATAGGACTTTTGGAGTTCGAGGTTCATGGTGGCCAGCATGATGCAGTGAACTTTCATGGCATCACGCTCGTGGGCCTCAAAGGCGGCCAATTCTTCAGGAGTAGCAACATCTGGGATGATCTTCTCAAGCTTTTCATCGAGGACATATTCTTTGTCCTCGTAGTGTGTGATCATGCGAATATACCTCATCCACTCGTTGAAGTGTGAACCATCAAATGTCACTTTCTGACACAAGTTCATCAATGAGAATGACCCAGAAGTGTTGTTGTTATTGTTGTTTGCAGACATCTGAAAAAGGAAAGGAACAAAGTTTGATTAGAAATGAATCCCTAATTAAACACCCAAATGAGAAATTAGGGCTAGGATCCAACAACATTATTTACAACTTAGAAAGGGATGTCGTACTCTAAAAGTAAATAATTTGAAGGTAAGTGAATGACGATTCACTAATTCTCACCATGAAAAATGAAAAGGCAATTTAGGTTTTAAATGTATTGAAAACTCCTAGATCTTTGAGATTCATTGAACTTTTCAATGGCATGTTTAAATCTCGATATGTATTTCAAATTTGCGACTGGGATACCTAGGATCGCAAACAAATTTGTGAATAACCATGCAAATCAACATGGTGCACTCAATGTCCCTATCACTTAATCAATGTGTCGGTAAACCACACACGCTCCATTGATCTATGACAAACATCGAGTCACCCTTCGCTACCAATGTCATCCCCAAATTGATGTGCCGGTTAACCACACGCGCTCAATCAACGTTTGACAAGGGTACGAAGTGTAATTCCATGGATTAGCATCATTTTAAAATTTTACCCTAAAGTAACTAGGAATGGGAATTTGTTAAACATGCAATTACTTTATATTTAACATTATACTTTTAATGAGGAGAGGGTTGCCCTATCCTACCAGTTCGGCTAACGACCCTCCACCAGTCAAGCAAGCGGTAGGTGTGAGTGTACACCCATTAAGCGCCATTTTATAGGCAGCAACCTTATACCCACCTTATAGACCGGTTTCGTGAATGAGGCCTACTAACGGTAAGACTAGCATTTAAGTTATACATACATACATACATATATATATATATATATATATATATATATATATATATATATATATATATATATATATATATATAAATTAAGCTTGTAATTATATATAATAGTATAGGGTTGAATTTTAAACTTGTAAAATTCTAAGGGTTTGAAATTTAAATTATTCAAAATTAAACTTTTAATTACAAAATTCAAATTTCAAAACTTGAGGGCAAGTTTTGAACTTTTCAAAACATAAGGGGTCAAATAACAAATAATTCAAATCAGTCAATTAATTCATAATTATCTATATTTGACCTAATCTTATTTTAGTCACCAGATAATTACCAAATAATTTAAAATAATCCATATTTATCATAAAAACAACCAATATTCAAAATATTTGAAATTATCTATTATTTTGGAAAGGATAATCATTAATTTAAGATAAAAATCGGATTTTAACTTCAGAAAATGAATTAGGCATTAAATCCAAGTCAAAATAGCAGCTAAATCCTGAAATACCCTCTGTCTGACGCTCGAACTCGCCGAGTCAGCTTTGAACTCGCCGAGTAGGGGCCAACTCGCCGAGTCCAGATACTGACTCGCCGAGTTGAGTCGGACAGAGGCCAAAAACTCGATTTTTAGCAAAAAAAGAAAAAACAGTTAAGCATCACATACAACTGAAACCAATCAAAGCTCTGATACCACTGATGGGTTTTATGCATAAGAAACATTCCTATGTGCTCATACAAACCCTAATGCTTGGATCTTGGTTTCTCTATTGAACATGCTTTGATTCCAAGACTTACAAACCCTAATCTAGCATACTAATAACAAAAATCAACATGTAGAATCAGATCTAGATGTTTACCTCTTCAAATGTTGGCTTAGATCTTCCTTTCTTCTTCTCTTGAGCTTAGAGTCACAAATGCAACTCCTCTAATGGTTCACAAACCCCACAAGCAAGAAGGAAATATAAGAGAGGGTGAGAGAGGCTAGAAATTGGCCTAGGGTACTCTTAGAATCAAGTGGTAGCCGAATTCAATGCCCTAGGGGTCATATTTATACTTACAGGCTACTAGGGTTTCAGTCTAAACCCTAATGGACAGCTTAGCCACCAAGCAGCCCAAGGAACCTTCTGGAATAAGGTCTTGGATGAAAATATGATGGATACCCATCATAATTTCGTTCCCCCTTAAGCCCATTAGGTTTCCTTAACCCAAAACTCAACTATCATACTTTTGACAGTTTATACCCCTTTATTCAATTAATCTCTTTTGGTCATCAAATTAATTCCTAATTAATTTATGACTAATACTAATTAAATAAATATGATTTCTCCTTTAACATATTATTCTTATAATATATTAATAAATCATAATACTCTCTCTTTCTCCTTAAATTACCTTGTCAAGTGGCTTTGGAGAAGGCAACCCAAAAGGACCATGCACAACTGGGTCAAGTATATACCAAATATAGTTACGGGCTTAGACATTATTCCAACAAGAACTACCCCACTCAAGATTTGGAGTTGGCAACGGTAGTATTTTCCCTAAAGATATGGAGGAATTATCTCTATGGCACGAAGTGCAAACTCTTCATTGATCATAAAAGTCTCCAGTATCTCTTTGATAGAAAAGAATTGAATATGAGACAACGACGTTGGCTAGAGTTACTCAAAGATTACGAATGTGAGATACTTTACCACCCTGGTAAAGCAAATGTCGTAGTTGATGCTCTAAGCCAAAAAGTGAGCCTTGAAAAGAGAAGGCCAAGAGCATTAAGAATTGAAGTCGTCTCAACGATTGTGGAAAGAATCAAGAAAGCTCAGGAAGAAGCTTCAGAGAAAAATGACCAAAAGGAAAATGTTTGGGCAAAACATTGGTGTTCGGTACAAACAATCAAGGATTGAAGGTATTCCAAGATAGGATTTGGGTACTAAGATGGGAGGAGTAAGAGATCTTCTGATGGAAGAACAAAGAACGGGTAAATGGGAAGGCATCACCATTGATTTTGTCACTAAACTGCCCAGAACAAAGAACGGTCACGACATGATTTTGATGGGTTTTGATATCATACTAACACTCCTATGATGTACATGCAACCCTAGAAACCTTGGATCTATGTTTTCTCTAATATGCATGCAAATTTGTTTTCCAAGGTTTTCATCCTAACTAGCATGGCATGGGGTACTTGTAATATAAAAAACTAGTATAATGACATACCTTTCTTGTAGCTTGGATTTCTTAAGACCTTGTGAGCCTAGCACCCCAAATGTGATGCCTCAAATGTTTCACACAACACCATATGACATCCCCATTTTCACGGCCAGAAAAGACCGATTTTGTTTATGCTTTATAAAAATCAGAGTACCTCTTTTAATCAAAATGTTGCGGAATTTGTTCCCCGTAAAACATGATAAATACATTATCAAAACATTCCCGAAGAAAAGTATTTTTATTCATTTTAAAACATTTGGTATGTCATCGTCAATACAGAAACATAAGCATAAACAGAACTTACATTCATTATCATTAGTGATTTATATCTCTTTAATCTCTCAGTGTAATGTAACTTCATATCAACACCTGTGATATAAATAAACTGAGTAGGTCAGGTTGAGAAACCTGGTGAGTACATATGGTTTTCAACCCACAATAAATAAGTTTATTAACTTTATCAAACCAAACAAACCCGATTACCCGTTCCCGTTATCCTCGCTTTACGTCCCTAAAACATCTAACACAAGGGACCTAGTCTAAGGGACTTTCATCGAGGTAACAACACATGATTCGGGGGTTCCTCAACAATTCATGTCAAATAAGGCAACCATGTGGGGGATGGAGTACTGCTGGTGAGCACACAGTTCAAATAAACACCTACAGGTTGCGAGTCTGCTAGAGTTCCACTGGACTGTCTAAAATAGTCCGTGGTTGTCATCTATACTCCGCTAGATGACCGGATCATTAATAACATCTATGTCGAGGCCTCTCATTATTTTATTTGGTCACACAAAATCTATTACATCTACCCATGTTTTACCCAACATGTTTTGTAGATATAAAATACATATACAATTTAAATCATTTAAAATGTGTATAAAAATATTTCACCCAGCATAGACAACAAGTATTCAGAAAATATGCACACATAGCACGTAATTTATATTAAATATTTCATATCTATGTGCAAGATGAAAGGGACCATGCACTCACTTGAAAAGGTGGTGATTCCGAACTCAGAGAGTGCTTCGTTCTTAAAAATAATTTCCTTCGACGAAACCTAGTATTATTACCACTAGAGTTTAGTCTATTATTCGTCGAGACTAATTAATAATCTAGTATTATTACTATTATATAAGCATTAAACAATACTTATATAACCCATAATAATAGCCCCAGTACTTATTATAAGTTCCTAATAACGTTACTATAATTAAATAAAAGCTACATTAAAAATAGCGTATGTGTAGCTCACTTACAACGGGTTTTATAGAAAACAGGCTTTGCTTGGAGCAGCGTTCCCGAGCCGAAAATCTCTTTTTCTCGGAGCTTTCGAGCACTCCGAGGCTTCCGCCTTGTGCTAGGGAGGTTCCTTAGGTTTTTCGGGGGGTTTCGGGGCTAGAGAGAGGTTCTAGAGAGAGAGTAAAGAGAAGAAAGAATGGGAAAGGTGTGAAGAAAAGGAGGGTGGGAGAGGTTCTATTTATAGGGTGAAAATGGCTGAAATTAGTGCCACATGTCACCATCTAGTGGCAAGACTTAGGGAGAAAGCAATGGTCAAGATTGTGACACCTCACCCATTTTCACACAGCACACTTCCGACTTCT
The DNA here is from genome assembly GCF_002870075.4 of Lactuca sativa. Classification (NCBI taxonomy): domain Eukaryota; kingdom Viridiplantae; phylum Streptophyta; class Magnoliopsida; order Asterales; family Asteraceae; genus Lactuca; species Lactuca sativa. The sequence goes on along the minus strand of NC_056623.2, from coordinate 191,535,841 downwards.
AAAATCTGTGACTTTCACATACGACCTCCATTTTTTACCTTCTTTATATCCACTTGTAAATAAAAATAAGATCTACAACTTTCATTTTGACTCCGTCGGCTAATTCTTGACCGATCTTAAATTTAACAATACGAGGAGATTATACTGTTAAATGTTCGCGTAAAATTCATAACTTCTACATACGGAATCTGTTTTCATTTGTCTTTTTACTGTTGAGTTCCTATTAATGAGATCTTCAATTCTTATTTAGGTCGCGTAGGCCAAAAACCGCTCGATCTAAAATTCGAGTTTTGGGTTGTACACTTCTAAGCCAAATCTTAGAAAATTCATAACTTCCTCATACGAAGTCAGATTTGGGCGTTCTTTTTTTGTATGTTCTCAGTTTAACGTATACTACAACTTTTGTTAAGATTTCTAAGGCTAAAAAGTCCTCCATCATAAATTCACTATTTACGTCTCCCGGTGTCGTGCCGGTTTTGCTGTAAAACTTCCACGAGCCATAATTTCTTCGTTATTACTCGGATGTCGGCGTTCTTTATATATACGAAACCCTTGAGACGTATTCTATAATTTGGTTAAGATTATTTATTCTAAATAACATTTCATAAAAAACTCATTTTTGACGCTCATTGACTCTAAATTAACTAGCCCGGATCTGCGGGCGTTACACACCACAACTCTTGGATTAACTTGAGAGATGAACACTTGATCACAAAATCAGCTAGCCCTCACCCTTTTAGTCTTAGTGCCGATTTTTCTTGCCATGGGGCTCTTTATATAGTGTGTCACATATAGGGTTACACCATGTAAACCCTAATGTGCATGAATTTTTATTTCCTCCATGATCCATGGGTGTTAACCTCCATGGAGCATCCATGGAGCACCCAATGGGTCCTAGCCCAATCTAGTGAATCATGAACCATAATCCCACTACATAAGAATGAATGATTTACAAATCAATCCCCATATATTTAATTAGTCTCTTTTTATCACAAAATTAATTCTTGATCAATACTAATTAAATAATATGATTTCATATTAACATATTATAACTTATAATATATTAACAAATCGTAAGTGTCCTTTTTCTCATTTTGTCTATCCAATTTTTAACATGCCATGCATCCCAAATGGACCATGCCAAACCGGGTCAACTACATACTAAATATAGTTATGGACTTAGACACCTTATCCAACAGTCTCCCACTTAGATAAGTCTAATAACTATAGTTACAGGTATGACTTCAGGAACCGACCAACAATCGTAGCTCTTTCAAAGTCTCGTGGAACTAAGATAATGATGCGCTATTTAAGATAAGTGATCATATAATCCTCTGTTCTAGGTATCAGCTGGACAAACACATGGAACAATGTCGTAATTATAGTCCAACAGTTTGTTTCCCGATTTTCCGATTTGTTTAACATAGAACTAAACTGAACACATCAATTTGGTTGTGACCGGGCCCGGTACATAGGTCAAAACACAATCATCGAGGGGCCCAGATATCGCTTCTAATCCTCCAAGGACCAGAAGGAACAAATAAACTTCGACTCATATGCTTGTAATAACTACTTGTTGAATCATACACAAAAGCACATTTTATAACATTAAGTTACCCATGCATTTTCATACAATCAATGCACAACCAACTCATAATCAGCAACTTATATCTCTAGGTTTGAAGACTTATATGATATTACCATCTCACGATCACTCAAGATAAATTCCATGAAGTGATACAAGTGAGCATGGGTTGAGTCCAATACTCATAACTTATGAGCACTAATGAATGTTGTAGCAACTTTTGCTATGTCTAACACCTTAGACATCTACAAGTCCAATTCATGACAGCCTTGATTCATGTCTACTTCCAATATATGAATAACTGTGGAGAGTTTGAAAAAAGTAATTATTCTAGAAGTCAAAACATGCAAAATTGAAACAATATTAAATAATTGACACAAGATAGCAACACCTTACTTATAAATAAACAACAACTTTTATTTAATCATCAAATGTCAATTTACATTTTACAAGTTTCAGAAATAACTATCTAATCTGTAAAACTAATATCATCCTTCATCCCGATGCGCTTTGCATGCTGCAAATGCTTCACCCTACACAGTCCCTTCGTGAGGGCATCTGTTGGATCTGCCATGATCTCTTGGTTCCTTAGCTAAGGTAATTGCACCCTCATTGTCATATAAAATCTCCATAGGCTCCTTAATATCTGGTACAACTCCAAGGTCTCCAATGAAGTTCTTTAGCCATATATCCTCCTTTACCACCTCGTTTGCTATTATGTACTCTGATTCGCCAGTTGAATCAGCTACTATTTCTTGCTTGGAACTCTTCCAAGTAATTGCTCCTCTATTTATGGTAAAGACCCAGCCTGAGAGCGGAAGCTATCCTTATCAGTCTGGAAACCAGCATCACTATACCCCACAACTCTCAAGTTATAACTCCCACCAAGGGTAAGGACCCAATCCTTAGTCCTCCGCAGGTACTTGAGAATATTCTTTACCGCAGTCCAGTGAGCCTTGCCCGGATTCCCTTGATATCTGCTGACCATGCTAAAAGCAAAGGCCACATCAAGGCGAGTACAAGTCATAGCATACATGATCGAGCCTACAACGGAAACATATGGTACTCGACTCATCTCAGCTATCTCAGCCTCTGTACTCGGGCTCTGAGTCTTACTTAGTTTGACGTTACACTGGATTGGTAAGTCACCTTTCTTGGAATCCTGCATGTTGAACCTCTTCATCACCTTATCCAAGTAGGTACTTTCACTAAGTCCAATTAGTCTATTACTCCTTTCTATCAAAATCCTTATCCCTAGGATATAGGCAGCTTCTCCAAGGTCCTTCATAGCGAAATACTTCCCAAGCAAGGATTTAACCTCCTGCAAGGTTAGGATGTCATTTCCTATGAGTAGTATGTCATCCACATACAATACCAAAAAGCTAACTATACTCCCACTAGCCTTAGCATATACACAAGACTCATCTTCGCTCCTCGAAAAACCAAACTCTTTGACTTTCTCATCAAAACAAAGATTTCATCTGCGAGATGCTTGTTTCAATCCATAGATGGATTTCTCAAGCTTACACACTCTATTAGGGTGCTTTGCATCGATAAAACCCTCTGGCTGACTCATGTAAACATCCTCAGCCAACTTTCCATTAAGGAAAACGGTTTTGACATCCATTTGCCATATTTCATAATCATGAAATACAACTATGGCTAGCAAAACCCTAATAGACTTAATCTTTGCTACTGGTGAGAAGGTCTCATCATAGTCAACTCCTGGAGTTTGAGTAAACCCTTCGCAACCAGTCGCACTTTATAAGTGTGTACATTCCCATCCATGTTGGTCTCCTTCTTGAAGATCCATTTGCATCCAACCGTCTTACGACCCGGTACATTGTCAACCAAGTTCTAAACTTGATTGTTATACATGGACTGAATCTCGCTGTCCATGGCCTCTTTCCATTTGGCGGACTCAGGGCCTGCCATGGCTTCCTTAAAGTTGTTAGGCTCATCCAAATTTACTAGTGTACTATCACTGATAAATGCATTACCATCCGTAGTAATATGAAAACCATACTAATGCTCAGGTGGATTCCTAACTCTTGTGGAATGCCTCAGAGGTACGGACTCGTCAACAGGAGTTTCCTCCTCAGGTTGATTGCTAGGGTTTGAGGTTCCGTCACCGCTTGACTCTTGAAGGTCTTCAAGATCAATTTTCCTCCCACTGTTTCCTTGTCTTATAAATTCTTACTCTCGAAAGACCCCTCTTCTTCCCACAAAGGATTTATGTGGGTAGCCAATGAAAATACACCGCTTACTACGAGGTTTCAGCTTGTCCTGAGTCTCACGTCTCACGAAAGCCTCGCAACCCCAAATCTTGATGTGGTCTAAATTGGGAACCTTCCCAGTCCACATCTCGTGAGGTGTTTTGGCAACCTTCTTGGTAGGGACTAGATTTAGGATATGGGCGATAGTCTCTAAGGCATACCCCCAGAATGAGATTGGTAACGAAACTCGACTCATCATGGAACGAACCATGTCTAACAAGGTTCGATTGTGCCTCTTAGCCACACCATTAAGCTGTGGTGTTCTGGGAGTTGTCAATTGTGAAACAATTCCACATTCCTTAAGATAGTCAAGGAACTCTGTGCTAAGATACTCTCCTCCTCGATCGGATTGGAGCATCTTAATGTTCCTACCCAGTTGATTCTCCACTTCCTGTTTAAAGTCTTTGAAGTTTTCAAAGGTTTTTGATTTATGCTTGATTAAGTAGACATAACCATATCTACTGTAATCATCAGTAAAAGTCACATAGAAGCGGTTAGTATTAAGGATGGCAAAAATCCCCATACCCAATGGAGAACCCGAAACCCGCACCCGTTTTGACTAGGGAATCCCCAGGTTGATCGGGGATGGGGAATACCCGAATAAAAAAAGTGGGGATGGGGATGGGGAAGGGGATACCCTTAATCCCTGACCCTGGACCCGCCCCCGACATATATTAATATATAAAAATAATACAGAACATATATTTATAGTATAGTTTATAATACATAAAATTTGATCTAAGTAACCTAAATCATTAGTAATTACTTGGTTGAAATTATAATTTTTGCTTTTTCTTTTATCTAATTTAAAGTCGTGTATATCTATTTTTTTCTCTTTGGTTGATCTATTTTACCTTGAATATCAATCTGATAATTTTTTTCTACTTGATTTTTCATGTATGTATTTAAATTTGCTAGAAATTTATTTATATTTTTTCTGCAATTTATGGGTACTTATATATTTTATAAAATCTTTAAACTTATGCTGGTAAAATTGAAATATAGAGTTTTTTTCTTACGTAAAAGTTTGCATGTTAAAAGAGAAAAAGAAATCCCCGTTTCCCCGTTGGGGATCCCCAGTCCCCGTTGGGGGTGGGGATGGGGGTTTATTTATATTCCCCGATGGGGATGGGGATTGGAATGAGGATTCGGGGATGGGGATGGGGATTGGGGTCCCCTGTGTTCCCCGCCCCCGTTGCCATCTCTAGTTAGTATCCCTTGTGGCGGTTTTGAAGGGTCCACACACATCTGTGAGTAGAAGGTCCAACAAACCTTCACCCCTAGCACAAGTACCAGTGAAGGGTGACTTTTTCATTTTTCTAAGCAAACAAGACTCGCAACTATCATCTAACCTTAAGTCAAATGACTCCAAGACTCCAGCCTTTTGGAGTTGGCCTATGCGCTTCTTGTTAAGATGTCCAAGACGACAATGTCACAAGGATGCTTTATCCAAACTAGTGGAAGAATCGATTTGTAATACATTATTTCCTAAGTTGTCTACAACCGCCACGGTTTCATATACACCATCACAAGGTAACGCTTTAAAATAAAGAACATTATTATAAAAAGAATTAATACCACCAACTTCATTATCAAATGAAAAAGTAAATCCTTGTTTGTACAAACCATGAAAGGAAACAATATTTCTCGCCATTTCAGACGAGTAACAACACTTACTCAAATCTAACACTAACCCACTACTTAGCAACAAAGAATAAACTCCAATCTTGGTGACAGGTGAAGCTTTCCTATTCCTCATGATAAAGTTTATCTTTCCATGCTCCACATCCTCACTTCTTCTTAGGCCATGCAAATCAGAACATATATGAATACCGCAACTTGTATCAAGAACCCAAGAAGTAGAATGTAATGAGTTATTAGACAATATAGTGTAAATACCTGCATGGGTAGGTTTGACCTTCGCATCCTTAACATCTTGCAAGTACTTGGGGCAATTTTATTTCCAATGCCCCTTTTCCTGACAATAGAAGCATTGAGCTTCCTTTGGGTTGGAAGAAGGAGTGACAAAACCACCTTTGGTTCCACTTGAAGAGGATCCATCAAGAGACTTTCCATTGGTACCCTTCGAAGGGTCTTCCTCTTCTTCCCTCTACTTTGCCCGATTGCCAAAACAGGGGCGGTGTTAGGAGTAGGAGTAGTAACAACCGATTTACCCTTGATACCGGTTTCGGCGGTCTTCAAAAGTCCTTGAAGTTTGTTGAGTGTAACCCCCTCCTTGTTCATGTGATAGGTCATTTGGAACTGATCATAACAAGTAGGTAAGGAGTGTAGTATGATATCAATAGCCAACTCCTTAGGGAAGTTCGCATTCAACTTCAGCAGATGGTCCACAAACCTTTGCATTTTCTAGCATGTGGCCCGTGATGGATTCACCATCCATCATTCGGGTTGTTATCATGGAAATGATGATTTCATACATCTATTGACAAGCACTCTGATGGTTGTGGTCCATCAAGTCCATGTGTATCTCAAAAGGGTAAAAGTCCTCATAGGACTTCTAGAGTTTAGCTGTCATTGTGGCCAACATGATACATGCCACTTTGGTAGCATCTCTCTCATGTGCCCTAAAGTCAGTGATCTCCTCTGGAGTAGCAGTTGACTCATCAATTTCTTTCAGCACCTTTTCAAGGACATATTCCTTGTCCTCGTAATGCGTGACCATCCCGATGTTCCTGATCCAATCATTAAAGTTTGAACCCAGAAAGATGACTCTCCTACAAAGGTTCATGAGAGAGAAGGAGCCGGTAGGGTTTGAGCCAGAAGCAGCATTGTTGGAAGACATCTGAAAAGAAGAAAGAAAAGTTTAGATTAGATATAGGATCCTTAATAAGAAACCCAAATGTAATATTAAGGTAGGACCCAACAAAATACTATATAACTTGGAAGAGAGATGTCGTAATCCAAGCTATAAAATATTTGAAGGTAGGCGAATGATGATTCACCAATTTTCACTATGAAAACGAAATAAATTATTAGGTTTTAATTGGATTGAAACTCCTAGATTCTTTTGAGATTCATTGAACTTTTCAGTGGCATATTTAAATCTCGATTGTGCCCTCTCAAGTTTGTGACTGGGATGCCGAGGATCACAAACAAGGTGTGAATAACCATGCAAATTAACTTGGTGCCCTTAATCTTTATCACCCAATCAATGTGCCAGTTACCCACACGCGCTCCACCAATATATGATAAAGATTAAGTCACCATTTGCCACTCTTACTAGTCCATGTTAGTGTATCAGTTACCCACACACGCTCCACTCACAACTTGGTAAGGTACAAAGTGTAATTTCATGGGATAGCACCAATTTCACATTTTCCTAAAGTAACTAAGATTGGGAATTTATAAAAGGTTTAGTTACTTTATATTTTTCATTATACTTTTAATGAGAATTATATTCCTTGTTCTACCCGTTCGGCTAACAACCCTCCACCAGTCAAGGAAGCGGTGGGTGAGAGTGGACACCCATTAAGCTGCCATTTTATAGGCAACAACCTTATACCCCCTTATAGACAGGCTTCGTGAATGAGGCCTACTAACAGTAAACTAACTTGCTCTTATATATATATATATATATATATATATATATATATATATATATATATATATATATATATATATATATATATATATATATATATATATAAACTTATAATATTATAAAGTATAAGGGTTAAATTTTAACTTTTAAAACTCTAGGGTATGGAATTAAAGTTTTCCAAAGTAACTTTATAAATTCCAAAACTTGAGGGAAAGTTTTGAAACTATTCAAAAGCTTTCATATTCATAACTTATGAGCTTAATGGTTTATTAAAACGAGGACTCTTCATTTTATGTAGCCTATGGTTCTTTAATGATTTTTTAAAGAGAAGACGTTTGGTAATCCATAACTTGAGGACAAATTATAGACCCTATAAATTACACTTAGATCAAGAATTACAACATCAAACAATTTGCAAATAATTCCTATGATCTTACTAAAACTCATAAGCATGAGTATTCATATAAACAATTTCGAGAATCATATAAACACATATAAAATTTGAAATTTTGATAATATCCATTGAAAATGGATTAGCATAATCATTACACCATCAAAAACAGGTTTTATAAGTCCAAAACAGTTTAGGGTAATGATTCTAGTCCATTTCCAGCAGCAAAACTCGAAAATCTGCACACAGGAGCTCCTACTCGCCAAGTGTAAGAACCTACTCGACGAGTAGGATGCACTTTCGCTTGGACTCGTTGAGTCCCCCCATGGACTCGACGAGTCCACTAAATAGTGGGCAAGAAATTCGATTTTATCAAGCATTTTGCTTTAAATATCAAGAAAGCAAGTCTAGGCTCTGATACCACTGATGGGTTTTGAGCATTCTACTAACACTCCTATGGTGTACATACAACCCTAGATACCTTGGATCTATGTTTTCTCTAATATTCATGCAAATTTGTTTTCCAAGGTTTTCATCCTAACTAGCATGACATGGGGTACTTGTAATATAAAAAACTAGTAGAATGACATACCTTTCGTGTAGCTTGGATTCCTTTAGACCTTGTGAGCTTAGCACCCCAAATGTGATGCCTCAAATGTTTCACACACAACCACAACTCTTGGAATAACTTGAGAGAAGAGCACTTGACCATAAAACCGGCTAGCCCTCACCCTTTTAGTCTTAGTGTCGATTTTGCTTGCCATGGGGCTCTTTATATAGTGTGTCACATGTAGGGTTACACCATGTCAACCCTAATGTGTATGAATTTTCATTTCCTCCATGATCCATGGGTTTTAACCTCCATGGAGAACCCAATGGGTCCTAGCCCAATCTAGTGAATCATGAACCATAAGCCCACTACATAAGAATGAATGATTTACAAATCAATACCCATATATTTAATTAGTCTCTTTTTGATCGAAAAATTAATTCCAAATTAATTCTTGGTCAAAACTAATTAAATAATATGATTTCATATTAATATATTATAACTTCAAATACATTAACAAATCGTTAGTGTCCTTTTTCTCATTTTGTCTATCCAATTGTTGAGATACCATGCAACCCAAATGGACCATGCCAAACCGGGTCAAGTACATACTAAATATAGTTATGGACTTAGACACCTTATCCAACAGATTTGGGTGGTCGTTGACCGGTTCACTAAGAGTGCACACTTCATAGCAGCCAATGAGAGATGGTCTATAGATAAGCTTGCAAATGCTTACGTGAAGGAGGTAGTAAGACTTCACGGTGTTCCTTTAACGATTGTATCAGATCGTGATAGTCATTTCACGTCAAGGTTTTGGAGGAGTCTACAAAAGGAATTGGGTATGAAATTGTGTCTACGTACATCTTGTTGGATAAGGTGTCTAAGTCCATAACTTATTTGGTATATACTTGACCCGACCCAGCATGGTCCATTTGGGTTGCACTTCACCCGAACAATTTATGGATAATTTTATGAGAGTTATACACATATGTTTATTAATATATTATAAGCTATAACATATTAATATGAAGTCATGTTATTTAATTAGTCTTAGTCTTAAATTAATTATGAATTAATTTAGAGATTAAAAGGAAGACTAATTAGATTGTGGGCTATTGGTTTTATATAGTGTGGGCTAACACTCATTTGTTAATGGGCTAGGCTTGTATGGAAGTCCATGGATGATCCATGGAGCTTTTAACCCATGGATCCTTGGAAAAGGAAAGGTCATGGGTTATTAGTGTTGGATAAGGTGTCTAAGTCCATAACTATTTCGGGCTTGTACTTGACCCGACCCGGCATGGTCCATTTGGGTTGCATGGCACCATGCAATTGGATAGACTAAATGAGAGAAATAACACTTGGAGATTATTAATATATTATAAGTTCTAATATATTAATAATATTATTTGATTAGTTGATCAAAGAATTAATTTGGAATTAATTAAGTGATCAAAGGATAACTAATTAAATATATGGGTTGATTGTGTAAATCATCCATATCTTGTATAGTGGGCTAAGAGGCTCCATGGATTATCAAGTTGGGTTCTACCCATAGGATGCTCCATGGATGCTCCATGGGAGTTACAAACCCATGGGTCATGAAAATGAAGAGTCATGACACATTAGGGTTTACATGGTGTAACCCTAGATGTGTCAACACTATATAAGAAACATATTCTCCACCAAAATCGGCACTACTAAGGAAACTAGAGGGCTTGGCCGATTTTTGAGAAGTGTGTTATCTCAAGAGTCTTTCCAAGAGCATTTGGTGTTGTGTGAAGCATTTGAGGCATCACACTTGGGGTGCTAGGCTCACAAGGTTTCAAGGAACACAAGCAACAACAAGGTAAGTTATTCTATCTATGATTCAAGTTAAAATTGTTCCCCATGTATGCTAGATAGGAATATAACCTTGGAATTCATCTTTGCATGATAATTAGACAAACATAGATCCAAGGTTATTAGGGTTGCATGTACACTTAGGAAGTGTTAGAATGCTCAAAACCCATCAGTGGTATCAGAGCCTAGGCTTGTTTGTTTGTTATTTGTGCTTAAAAGTTGAAGAAAGTCGAAAATCTTGCTGTCTGACTGATGGACTCGGCGAGTCCATGGGGAGGACTCGACGAGTTCATGTGTATCTTCAACCTACTCGGCGAGTAGGTTTATGCACTCGGCGAGTAGGGTCGACAGAGTGCAGAATTTCGACTTGTGTTGCTGGAAATAGATTAGAATCATTACCCTAAAATGTTTTGGTACTTGAAAACTTATTTTAGAAGGTGTAATGTCTTTTCTAACTCATTTACAACAACTAGTTATCAAAATTACAAAGATTAAATGTGATTTTGATTCTTGAAAGTGTTCATATTCATGTTCTTGTTCTTATGATGTTTAGATGATCATAGGAATTGTTTGTAACCTATGTGGTAGATTAATTCATGATCATAATGTGTTTTAATGGAGTCCATAACTTGTCCTCAAGTTATGGAAAACCAAAAGTCTCTTGGATTAAAAAAACCATTAAAAGAACACAAGAGTTAGAAAAATGAAAAGTTCTCATTTTATTACTCTATTAAACTCATAAGTTACAAGAAATGAAAAGTTTTGAAAGTTTACAAAACTTGCCCTCAAGTTTTGGAACAAGTAAAGTTAAGTTAAAACTTTAGTTCCAACCCCTAGAATTTTAAAAGTTAAAATTCAACCCTTATACTTATATTATTATGATTTAATAATTATATATATATGTATAAGAACAAAGTCGTCTTACCGCTAGTACGCCTCATTCACGAAGCCGGTCTATAAGGTGGGTATAAGGTTGTTGCCTATAAAATGGTGACTTAATGGGTGTCCACTCTCACCCACCGCTTGCTTGATCGGTGGAGGGTCGTTAGCCGAACGGGTAAGACAAGGACTTATTAATTCTCATTCAAAGTATGATGAATATTATAAAGTAACTAAATGTTTTATTAAATTCCCAATCTTAGTTACTTTAGGAAAAATGTGAATAAGGTGCTATTCCATGAAATTACACTTTACACTTTGATTAAGTCGTTGGTGGAGCGTGTGTGGTTAACCGGCACACTAACTTGGACTTAACAAGGTAGGTAAAGGGTGACTTAGGGTTTATTATAGTATCGATGGAGCGTGTGTGGTTAACCGGCACATCGATTGAGTGATAAACTTTAAGGGTACCAAGTGATTTGCATGGTTACTTCACACCTCGTTTTGTGATCCTCGGTATCCCAGTCACAAAACTTGGAGGGCACACTCGAGATTGAAACATGCCTTTGAAAAGTTCATTGAATCTCAAAGAATCTAGGAATTTCTAAGAACCATTCAAAAAAACCTAATAGTAAAATATTGCGGTTTTCGTGGTGGAAATTGGTGAATCGTCATTCACCTACCTTTCAAATATGATATAGCTTAGATTACGGCATACCTCTTCTAAGTTATATTATATTGTGATTGGATCCTAGCCTTAATATTACATTTGGGTGTTTTATTAAGGACTCTCTTATATCTAAACTAATCTTGTCCTCTCTTCTTCAGATGTCTTTCAACAATGCTTCTGGCTCTAATCCTAATGGCTCCTTTTCCCTTATGAACTTGTGTGGGAAAGTCACCTTTGATGGATCCAACTTTAATGAGTGGATCAGAAACATCAGGATGATTACCCGCTACGAGGACAAAGAATATGTCCTTGACAAGGAGCTTAAGGAGATTAATGAGTCCACTGCAACTCCTCAGGAGATCGCTGAATTTCGGGCGCATGAAAGGGAAGAATCGAGGGAGGAAGAGAAAGAGCTCTTCTAAGGGTACCAAGGTTCGGACCCTTGATGGCTCTTCTTCAAGTGGAACCAAGAAAGGTTTCGTTACTCCTTTTTCTGACCTAAAAGAGGCTGAATGCTTCTATTGCCATGAAAAAGCTCATTGGAAGCGGAACTGCCCAAAATACCAGCAAGATGTGAAGGATGGGAAAGTTAAACCCAACCATGCAGGTATTTACACTATCATTTCTAATAACTCACCCCATTCTAATTCTTGGGTCCTTGATACCGGGTGTGGTATTCACATTTGTTGTGACTTGCAGGGACTAAGAAGAAGTGAGGATGTGGAGCAAGGAAGGATAAACTTGATCATGGGGAATAGGAAAGTTATACCTGTTACCAAGATTGGAGTTTATACTTTATCGCTAAGTAGTGGGTTTAGTTTAGATTTGAATAAGTGTTGTTATTCGCCAGGAATGGCAAGAAATATTATTTCCTTTCATGCTTTGTACAAACAAGGGTTTACCTTTTCATTTAATAATGAAGTTGGTTCTATAGAAGTTTTCTATAATAATGTCTTTTATTTTAAAGCATTACCTTGTGCTGGTGTGTATGAAGCTGTATCTGTTGTAGATAACTTGGGAAATAATGTTTTGTGTATTGATTCTACTAATAATAACTTGGATAAAGCATCATTATGGCATTGTCGTCTTGGACATATAAGCAAGAAACGCATAGGCCAACTCCAAAAAGATGGAGTCTTGGAGTCGTTTGACCTAAAGTCAGATGATAGTTGCGAATCATGCTTACTTGGAAAAATGACAAAGTCACCCTTCACAGGTTCATGTGAGAGGGGTGAAGGTTTGTTGGACCTTATACACACGGATGTGTGTGGACCATTCAAACATGCCACAAGGGATGCTAATCGTTATTATTTGACTTTTACTGATGATTATAGTAGATATGGATATGTCTACTTGATCAAGCATAAGTCAGAGACTTTCGAGAGGTTTAAGGAATTTAAACAGGAAGTCGAGAATCAATTGGGCAGGAACATTAAGATGCTTCGATCCGATCGTGGTGGTGAGTATCTTAGTTCAGAGTTCCTCGACTATCAAAGGGAATGTGGGATAGTCTCACAATTGACACCTCCCAGGACACCACAGTTGAATGGTGTGGCTGAGAGGCGTAATCGAACCTTGTTGGATATGGTTCGTTCCATGATGAGTCGAGCTACGCTACCAATCTCATTCTGGGGGTATGCCTTAGAGACTGCCGCCCATATCCTCAATCTAGTCCCTACAAAGAAAGTTGCCAAAACTCCTCACGAGATATGGACTGGTAAAGTACCTAAACTAGACCACATCAAGATTTGGGGTTGCGAGGCTTTCGTGAGACGCGAGACTCATGATAAGCTCGAACCTCGAAGCGAGAGGTGTATTTTCATCGGCTACCCACAGCATTCCTTTGGTTACCTCTTCTACAGACCTAGTGACAATGTGGTTTTTGTAGCAAGAAGAGGAGTCTTTCGAGAAAGAGAGTTTATAAGCCAAGGAGACAGTGGGAGGCAAATTGATCTTGAAGAAATTCAAGAATCAAGCGGTGAAGGAACTTCAAACTCTAGCCCTCAACTTGAGGAGGAAACTCCTGTTGAGCAAATTGACAAATCTGTACCTCTGAGACGTTCCACGAGAGTTAGGAGTGCACCTGAGCATTACTATGGATTCCATATTACTGCAGAAGGTGAGACACTTATTAGTGATGAGACACTAGTAAGTCAAGATGACCCTAACAGCTACGAGGAAGCCATGGCAGGCCCCGAGTCTGCTAAATGGAAAGAGGCTATGGATAGCGAGATACAATCCATGTATGACAATCAAGTTTGGAACTTGGTTGAAAAATGTACCAGGTCGTAAGACAGTAGGGTGCAAATGGGTCTTCAAGAAGAAGACCGACATGGATGGTAAAGTACACACTTATAAGGCTAGACTGGTTGCAAAGGGCTTCTCTCAAATTCCTGGAGTGGACTATGATGAGACCTTTTCTCCGGTAGCCAAGATTAAGTCTATTCGGGTTCTGTTAGCCATAGCTGCGTTTCATGATTATGAAATATGGCAGATGGATGTCAAAACCGCTTTCCTTAATGGGAAGTTGGCTGAAGATGTTTACATGAGTCAGCCAGAGGGTTTTGTCAGCAACGAGTACCCTAATAGAGTGTGTAAGCTTGAGAAATCCATTTATGGATTGAAGCAAGCACCTCGCAGATGGAATCTTTGCTTTGATGAAAAGGTCAAGGAATTTGGCTTTTCTAGGAGTGAAGATGAATCTTGTGTGTATGTCAAGGCTAGTGGGAGTATAGTGAGCTTCTTGGTATTGTATGTGGATGACATACTGCTCATAGGAAACGACATTCCAACCCTGCAGGAAGTAAAGTCCTGGCTTGGGAAGTGTTTCGCTATGAAGGACCTTGGTGAAGCTGCCTATATTCTAGGGATAAGAATCTTGAGAGATCGGAGTAAAAGACTAATTGGACTTAGTCAGAGTACCTACTTGGATAAGGTGCTGAAGAGATTCAGCATGCAGGACTCCAAGAAAGGAGAGTTACCCATCCAGAGTAACACTAGGTTGAGTAAGACACAAAGCCCTAGCACTGAGGCTGAGATAGCAGAAATGAGTCGAACACCTTATGCTTCGGCTGTAGGATCGATCATGTATGCTATGACGTGTACTCGACCCGATGTAGCTTTTGCCTTGAGCATGGTTAGCAGGTATCAGGCGAACCCTGGCAAGGCACACTGGACTGCGGTAAAGAATATCCTCAAGTACCTACGGAGGACTAAGGACTGGGTCCTTACCCTCGGTGGGAGTGATAACTTGAGAGTTGTAGGGTATAGTGATGCTAGCTTCCAGACTGATAGGGATAATTTCCGCTCTCAGTCGGGCTGGGTCTTTACCCTAAACGGAGGAGCAATTTCTTGGAAGAGTTCCAAGCAAGAGACAGTGGCTGATTCTACTTGTGAATCAGAGTATATTGCAGCTAGTGAAGCAGCAAAGGAAGCGATATGGCTGAAGAACTTCATTGGAGACCTTGGAGTTGTACCAGCTATTAAAGAGCCAATGGAAATTTTCTGTGATAGTGAAAGTGTTGTTGCCTTAGCCAAGGAACCAAGGGATCATGGGAGATCCAGACACATCGACAGAAAATACCATTTCATTAGACATCGGATCGAAGAAGGACTCCTCGTGGCAAAGAGGGTATCATCGGATGAGAACCCAGCAGATCCCCTCACGAAGGGACTGAGTAGGGTTAAGCATCTCCAGCATGCTCGGAGCATAGGGCTGAAGGATGATATAAGTTTTAGTAGTTAGATAACTCAAAAATTTGTAAAGTGTAATTGACATTTGATGATGAATAAAAGGTGTTTTATTTATGAGTAAAGTGTTGCTATCTCTTGTCAATCGTTTACTATATATCTTTTGCATGTTTTGACTTCCAGAATAATTTTGTTTGGTGTAACATATTATTCAAACCTCCACAGTCGGTCATATGTCGGAAGTAGGTATGAATCAAGACTGTCATGATGGGTTGTAGAGGTCCAAGGTGTTGGACAAGGCTACAACAATCATGAGTGCTCATAAGTTCTGAGCATTGGACTCAACCCACGCTCACTGGAATCACTTCATGGAATTCTATCTCGAGTGATCGTGAGACGGTAATATCATATAAGTCTTCAAACCTAGAGATATGATTTGTTACTTACAAGTTGGTTATGCATTGACTGTACGAAACCGCATTGGTAACTCGATGTTATAAAACGTACTTTTGTGTGTAATTCAATGAGTGGTAGAACAAACATATGAGTCGAAGTTTATCTGTTCCTTCTTGGATTAGAAGCTGATATCTGGGCCCCTCGATGATTTTGTTTTGACCCATGTACCGGGCCCGGTCAGAACTAAGTTGATGTGTTCAATTAAGTTCTATGTCAAACAAATCGGAAATCGGGAAACAAATGCTGGACAATAAGCAAGACTATGTTCCATGTATTTGTCCGGCTGATATCTAGAACGGAGGATTATATGATCACTTATCTTAAATGGCGTACCATCATCTTCTCAAGTTTCGAGAAACCTTGTAAAGAGCTACGATTGCCGGTCGGTTCCTGAAGTACTAGAGATATAGTTATTAGACTTATCCAAGTGGGAGACTGTTGGATAAGGTGTCTAAGTCCATAACTATTTCGGGCTTGTACTTGACCCGACCCGGCATGGTCCATTTGGGTTGCATGGCACCATGCAATTGGATAGACTAAATGAGAGAAATAACACTTGGAGATTATTAATATATTATAAGTTCTAATATATTAATAATATTATTTGATTAGTTGATCAAAGAATTAATTTGGAATTAATTAAGTGATCAAAGGATAACTAATTAAATATATGGGTTGATTGTGTAAATCATCCATATCTTGTATAGTGGGCTAAGAGGCTCCATGGATTATCAAGTTGGGTTCTACCCATAGGATGCTCCATGGATGCTCCATGGGAGTTACAAACCCATGGGTCATGAAAATGAAGAGTCATGACACATTAGGGTTTACATGGTGTAACCCTAGATGTGTCAACACTATATAAGAAACATATTCTCCACCAAAATCGGCACTACTAAGGAAACTAGAGGGCTTGGCCGATTTTTGAGAAGTGTGTTATCTCAAGAGTCTTTCCAAGAGCATTTGGTGTTGTGTGAAGCATTTGAGGCATCACACTTGGGGTGCTAGGCTCACAAGGTTTCAAGGAACACAAGCAACAACAAGGTAAGTTATTCTATCTATGATTCAAGTTAAAATTGTTCCCCATGTATGCTAGATAGGAATATAACCTTGGAATTCATCTTTGCATGATAATTAGACAAACATAGATCCAAGGTTATTAGGGTTGCATGTACACTTAGGAAGTGTTAGAATGCTCAAAACCCATCAATTAGGGTTTCACCCTAATCATGTACACTATATAAGCATGCTTATGTTGCATGAAATAGCCACTAGTGTGTGTGCTTGTGTGTGGCCGAAAATTACAAGTGTGTGTACTCTCTCAAAGTTTTCGAAGTGTTTGTGGTGATTTGTGATTCCATTTGAGGCATTCACATTATTGGTGCTTGGCTCTCAAACTCCAAAGAATCAATCTCATCAAAAAGGTATGTAATCTCATCTAACTCTTTTATGTTTAAATGTTCCCCATGCCATGTTAGATAGGTTATGAACCTTGGAAAAATTATTATTTTGCATGTATTTAGACAAACATAGATCCAAGGTTTATTAGGGTTGCATGCACACTTAGGAAGTGTTAGATTGCTCAAAACCCAACAGTGGTATCAGAGCCTAGGCTTACTTGTTTGATACTTGATGCAAAATAGTGAAAAAAAGTTGAAATTGTTGCTGTCTGGCTGATGTACTCGCCGATTCCATGGGGGGACTCGCCGAGTACAAGGCAAAATTCATCCTACTCGCCGAGTAGGTTCGTGCACTCGGCGAGTAGAATGATCAGAGTGCAGAATTTCGACTTTTGCTGCTGGAAATGGACTAGAAACATTACCCTAAACTGTTTTGGTGTTTTAAAACTTGTTTTAGTTGGTGTAATGGTTATTCTAATCCATTTACAATAGCATATATCAAAATTCCATGTTTTATGTGTTCATATAATTCTTGAAATTTTGATGATCATGTTCATGTTCTTATGAATTTAGAAGATGATAGGAATTATTTGCTGAATTGTTTAGAATTAATTCTTGATCATTTATGTGTTTTAATGGAGTCCATAATTTGTCCTCAAGTTATGGATATCCAAAGGTCACTTTTCTTTAACACACACATTTAAACACATAAGTTACATGAAAATGAAGAGTCTTCATTTTTATGAACCTTTAATTCATAAGTTATGAAATGAAAAGTTTTGGTTAGTTACAAAACTTGCCCTCAAGTTTTGGAATTTGTAAAGTTTCACACACTTTAATAAACTTTAATTCCAACCCTTAGAGTTTTAATAGTTAAAATTCAACCCTTATACTATTTATAACATTAATGGTTAATTATTATATATATGTATAAGAATAAGTCGTTCTACCGTTAGTAGGCCTCATTCACGAAGCCGGTGTATAAGGTGGGTATAAGGTTGTTCCCTATAAAATGGCAACTTAATGGGTGTACACTCTCACCCACCGCTTGCTTGACTGGTGGAGGGTCGTTAGCCGAACGGGTAGGACAATGACTTTAAATCCTCATTAAAAGTATAATGATTATTATAAAGTAACTAAACCTCTTTAATTCCCAATGTTAGTTATTTTAGGAAAAATGTGAACATGGTGCTAGTCCATGGAATTCACACTTTGTACCTTACCAAGTCGTTGGTGGAGCGTGTGTGGTTAACCGGCACACTAACTTGGACTAGTAAGGATCACGAAGGGTGACTTAATGTTTGTCATAGATCAATGGAGCGTGTGTGGTTAACCAGAACATTGATTTGGTGATAATATTAAGGGTACCAAGTGAATTAGCATGGTTATTCACACCTTGTTTTGTGATCCCCGGCATCCCAGTCACAAAACTTGAAGGACACAATCGAGATTGAAACATGCCCTTGAAAAGTTCAATGAATCTCAAAATAATCTAGGAATTTCAAATCCAATTAAAACCTAATAATTCATTTTGTTTTTCATGGTGGAAATTGGTGAATCGTCATTCACCTACCTTTCAAATATATTATTACTTAGATTATGGCATCCCTCTTCTAAGTATAATATATTGTGATTGGGTCCTAGCCTTAATATTACATTTGGGTGTCTTATTAAGGATTCTATATATCTAATCTAAACTTGCTTTCTTCTTTCAGATGTCTTCCAACACTAATGCTTCAGGCTCTAACCCAACTGGTTCTTTCTCTCTCATGAATCTTTGTGGGAGGGTCATCTTTGATGGTTCCAACTTCATGGATTGGATTAGGAACATCAGGATGGTTACTCGTTATGAGGACAAGAAATATATCCTCGATAAGGAGTTAAAAGAGCTTGATGAGTCTACTGCTACTCCTGAGGAAATCCCTGAATTCAGGACACATGAGAGAGATGGTACTAAGGTGACATGTATCATGATGGCCACGGTGACAGCCAAGCTCCAAAAGTCATATGAAGATTTCTACCCTTTTGAGATGCACCAAGACCTGATGGAGAGGTACCATCAGAGTGCTCGTCAGGAGAGGTATGAAATAATCTCCTCCATAATAACAACCCGCATGAAGGACGGTGAATCCATCACGGCCCACATGCAAAAGATGCAAAGGTATGTGGACCGTTTGCTGAAGCTGAATGTAAACTTCCCTGAGGAGTTGGCAATTGACATCATTTTGCACTCCTTACCTTCTTGTTATGACCACTTTCGTATGACATATCATATGAACAAGGAGGAAGTTACCCTCAGCAAGCTTCAAGGACTCTTGAAGACCGCTGAAACCGGTCTTAAGCGCAAGGCGGTTGTTACCTCTACTACTCCTACTCCAACATCTACCCCTGTTTTGGCTATCGGGCAAGGCAAAGGGAAAAACAGGAAGCACCCTTCGAAGGGTACCAAGGGAAAGTCTCTTGAAGGCTCCTCATCGAAGACCAAGAGCGGTTCTGTCACTCCTTCTGCCATTCCCAAGGATGCTGATTGCTACTATTGCCTGGACAAGGGGCACTGGAAGCGAAACTGCCCTAAGTACTTGTAGGATCTAAAGGATGGGAAAGTGAAACCCACCCATGCAGGTATTTACACAATATTGTCTAATTACTCATCATATTCTAACTCTTGGGTGCTTGATACAGGATGTGGTATTCACATATGTTCTGATTTGCAGGGCCTAAGAAGAAGTGAGGATGTGGAGCATGGGAAGATAAACTTGATCATGGGGAATAGGAAGGCTTCACCTGTTTCCAAGATTGGAGTTTATACTTTATTGCTTAATAATGGGTTAAATTTAGATTTGAATAAATGTGTGTACTCGTCTGAAATGGCGAGGAATATTATTTCTTTTCATGCTTTGTACAAACAAGGTTTTACCTTTTCGTTTGATAATGAATGTGGTGGTATTAATGCTTTCTTTAAAAATGTGTTTTATTTTAAAGCATTACCTTGTGATGGGGTGTATGAAACTGTGTCGATTGTAGACAACTTAGGAAATAATGTGTTGTATATTGATTCTTCTACTAGCCTAGATAAAGCATCATTGTGTCATTGTCGTCTTGGACATGTAAACAAGAAACGCATAGGCCAACTCCAAAAGAGTGGAGTCTTGGAGTCATTCGACCTTAAATCGGATGACAGCTGTGAATCTTGTCTACTTGGAAAGATGACAAAATCACCCTTCACTGGAACTTGTGAAAGGGGTGAGGGTTTGTTGGACCTAATATATACTGATGTATGTGGGCCATTCAAAACTGCCACAAGGGATGCTAATCGGTATTATGTGACTTTTATTGATGATTTTAGTAGATATGGGTATGTCTACTTAATCAAACATAAGTCAGAAACCTTTGAAAGGTTTAAGGAATTCAAACAGGAAGTAGAAAATCAATTGGGCAGGAACATTAAGATGCTTCGATCCAATCGAGGTGGTGAGTATCTTAGTACCGAGTTCCTTGACTATCTTAAGGAGTGTGGGATTGTCTCACAATTGACTCCTCCCAGGACACCACAGCTAAATGGTGTAGCTGAGAGGCGTAATCAAACCTTGTTGGACATGGTTCGCTCTATGATGAGTCGAGCTTTGCTACCAATCTCTTTTTGGGGGTATGCCTTAGAGACTGCCGCCCATATCCTTAATCTAGTCCCTACAAAGAAGGTTACCAAAACACCTGGTGAGATGTGGACTGGGAAGGTTCCCAATTTAGACCACATCAAGATTTGGGGTTGCGAAGCTTTCGTGAGGCGTGAGACTCATGATAAGCTCGAACCCCGAAGTGAAAGGTGTATTTTCATCGGCTACCCACAGAAATCCTTCGGTTACCTCTTCTATAGACCCAGTGAGAATGTGGTCTTTGTAGCAAGAAGAGGGGTCTTTCGTGAGAGAGAATTTATAAGCCAAGGAGACAGTGGGAGGCAAATTGATCTTGAAGAAATTCAAGAAGCATTTGGTGAAAGAACCTCAGACACTAGCAATCAACCTGCGGGGGAAACTCCTGTTGAGCAAGCTGACATGTCTGTACCTCCGAGGTGTTCCACACGGGTTAGGAACACACCTTCGTTTTATTATGGCTTTCATATTACTACAGAAGGTGATACGTTTATCAGTGATAGTACACTGGTAAATTTGGATGAACCTAGCAGTGTTAAGGAAGCCATGGCAGGCCCGGAGTCTGCTAAATGGAAGGAGGCTATGGACAGCGAGATACATTCCATGTATGACAATCAAGTTTTGAACTTGGTTGACAATGTACCAGGCCGTAAAACAGTCGGGTGCAAATGGATCTTCAAAAAGAAGACCGACATGGAAGGTAAAGTGCATACTTATAAGGCTCGACTGGTTGCGAAGGGTTTTACTCAGACTCAGGGTATTGATTATGATGAAACCTTCTCGCCGGTAGCAAAGATTAAGTCTATTAGGGTTATGCTAGCCATTGCTGCATTTCATGATTATGAAATATGGAAAATGGATGTCAAAACCGCTTTTCTTAATGGAAAGTTGGCTGAAGATGTGTACATGAATTAGCCAGAGGGTTTTATCAGTGCAGAGTACCCTAATAGAGTATGCAAGCTTGAGAAATCCATTTATGGATTAAAACAAGCATCTCGTAGCTGAAATCTTTGTTTCGACGAGAAGATCAAAGAGTTTGGCTTCTCGAGAAGTGAAGACGAGTCTTGCGTGTATGTCAGAGCTAGTGGGAGTATAGTTAGCTTCTTGGTACTGTATGTGGATGACATACTACTTATAGGAAATGACATCCCAACCTTGTAGGAGGTTAAGTCCTGGCTTGGGAAGTGCTTTGCTATGAAGGACCTAGGGGAGGCTGCCTATATCCTAGGGATAAGGATATTAAGAGAAAGGAGTAAAAGACTAATTGGACTTAGTCAGAGTACCTACTTGGATAAGGTGTTGAAAATGTTCAACATGCAGAATTCCAAGAAAGGAGATCTACCGATCCAAAGTAATGCCAAACTGAGTAAGACTCAGAGTCCGGGTACCGAGGCAGAGATAGCTGAGATGAGCCAATTACCGTATGCTTCCGCTGTCGGCTCGATCATGTATGCTATGACTTGTACCCGCCCTGATGTGGCCTTTGCTTTGAGCATGGTCAGCAGGTATCAGGGGAACCCTGGCTAGGCTCATTGGACCGCGGTAAAGAACATTCTCAAGTACCTGCGGAGGACTAAGGATTGGATCCTTACCCTTGGTGGGAGTGATGACTTGAGAGTATTAGGGTATAGTGATGCTAGTTTTCAGACTGATAGGGATAACTTCTGCTCTCAGTCGGGCTAGGTCTTTACCTTAAATGGAGGGGCAATCTCTTGGAAGAGTTCCAAGCAGGAGACGGTGGCTGATTCGACTTGTGAATCAGAGTATATAGCAGCGAGTGAAGCAGCGAAGGAGGCAATATGGCTGAAGAACTTCATCAGAGACCTTGGAGTTGTACCAGCTATTAAGGAACCTATGGAGATTTTTTGTGACAGCAATAGTGCGGTTGCCTTAGCCAAGGAACCAAGAGATCATGGCAGATCCCGACACATTGACAGAAAATATCACTTCATAAGACACAAGATTGAAGAAGGACTCCTCGTGGCAAAGAGGGTATCGTCAGATGAGAATCCTGCAGATCCCCTTACGAAGGGACTGACAAGGGTGAAGCATTTTCAGCATACGAGGCGCATCGGGCTGAGGGACGATATTAGTTTTACAGATTAGATAGTTTTCCTGAAACTTGTAAAATGTAATCGACATTTGATGATGAATAAAATTTGTGATTTATTTATGAGTAAAGTGTTACTGTCATTGTCAATTATTTACTATTGTTTCAGTTTTGCATGTTTTGACTTCCAGAATAATTAATTTTTTCAAACCTCCACAATCGGTCATACGTCGGAAGTAGGTATGAATCAAGATTGTCATGAATTGAGTTTGTAGATGTCTAAAGGTGTTTAGACATGGCAATGGTTGCTGCAACGTTCATGAGTACTCATAAGTTATGAGTATTGGTATAAACCCACGCTCACTTGTATCACTTCATGGAATTTATCTCGAGTGATCGTGAGACGATAATATCATATAAATCTTCAAACCTAGAGATATGAGTTGTTACCTATAAGTTGGTTGTGCATTGATTGCACGTAAACGCATCAGTAACTTGATGTTATAAAGCGTGCCTTTGTGTACAATTCAACAAGTAGTAGAACAAGCATATGAGTCGAAGTTTATCTGTTCCTTCTAGAAATAGAAGCGATATCTGGGCCCCTCGATGATTTTGTGTTGACCCATGTACCGGGCCCGGTCAGAACTAAACTGATGTGTTCAGTAAAGTTCTTTGTCAAACAAATCGGAAATCGAGAAACAACTGCCAGACAATAAGCAAGACATAGTTCCATGTGTTTGTCCGGCTGATATCATGAGAACAGAGGATTGTATGATCACTTGTCTTAAAATGGCGCTTCATAGTTCAACAGAGTTTTCGAGAGCTACGATTGTTGGTTGGTTCCTGAAGTTATATAGGAAAATACAGTTATTAGACTTATCCAAGTGGGAGTCTGTTGGATAAGGTGTCTAAGTCCATAACTTATTTGGTATATACTTGACCCGACCCGGCATGGTCCATTTGGGTTGCACTTCACCCGAAAAATTTATGGATAATTTTATGAGAGTTATACACATATGTTTATTAATATATTATAAGCTATAATATATTAATATGAAGTCATGTTATTTAATTAGTCTTAGTCTTAAATTAATTATGAATTAATTTAGAGATTAAAAGGAAGACTAATTAGATTGTGGGCTATTGGTTTTATATAGTGTGGGCTAACACTCATTTGTTAATGGGCTAGGCTTGTATGGAAGTCCATGGATGATCCATGGAGCTTTTAACCCATGGATCCTTGGAAAAGGAAAGGTCATGGGTTATTAGGGTTTCACCCTAACCATGCACACTATATAAGCATGCTTATGTTGCATGAAATAGCCACTAGTGTGTGTGCTTGTGTGTGGCTGAAAATTACAAGTGTGTGTACTCTCTCAAAGTTTTCCAAGTGTTTGTGGTGATTTGCGATTCCATTTGAGGCATTCACATTATTGGTGCTTGGCTATCAAACTCCAAAGAATCAATCTCATCAAAAAGGTATGTAATCTCATCTAACTCTTTTATGTTTAAATGTTCCCCATGCCATGTTAGATAGGTTATGAACCTTGGAAAAATTATTATTTTGCATGTATTTAGACAAACATAGATCCAAGGTTTATTAGAGTTGCATGCACACTTAGGAAGTGTTAGATTGCTCAAAACCCAACACATCTTACCATCCACAGACCGATGGTCAGAGCAAAAGAACGATTCAAACACTTGAATATATGCTAAGAGCATGTACCCTAGAGTTCCAAGGTAACTGGGATGAACACTTACCTCTGGTAGAGTTTTCCTACAACAATAGTTTCCACTCGAGCATCAAGATGGCACCTTATCGAGCTTTGTACGGATAGAAGTTTCGTACAACGTCTTGTTGGTTTGAGGATGGAGAAGAGCAGTTTATAGGTCCCGATATAGTCCATCAGACTGCTGAAAAGTTGAAGGTGATTAGAGAAAGGATGTTAGTAGCTCAAGATCGTCAAAAGAGCTATGCTGACAAGAAAAGACGATTGATGACATTCGAATTTGGAGATTTGTTTTTTCATAAAGTCTCACCATGGAAGGGACTTATAAGATTTGGGAAAAGAAGAAAGTTGAGTACAAGATTCATTGGACCGTTCAAAGTTCTTTAGAGGATTGGAACCGAGCTTAAAAGCTAGAACTACTAGAAGAACTAGATGGTATTCACAACACTTTCCATGTGTGTTATTTGAGGAAGTTCATGGGGGAAGTTCCCGATATAATTCGAATTTCAAAGTTAAGGATGGATGAAAATAAGAGGCAAATTGAAGAGTTGGAGGTGATTGTTGACCGTAAGACTAAGAAGTTGCGACGAAATATGGTCGACCTAGTGCTTGTGCGATGGAAACATACGAATGGGCAAAATCTCACCTGGGAAATGGAGAGTGAAATGATGAGTCACTATCCACATTTGCTTGCTAATGCATGATTCTGGGACAAAATCATCCTAAAGGGGAGAGAATTGTAACGCCCGTGTTTCTAGGCTAAGCATTAGTATGATGATGTAATATTTAGAGTCAACAGATGTAACTTATTTTGAAGTAATAAAAAAGAATTATTTGAGTATTATGTGAATTTATGTGCTTTATACTTGTTTATAATGATATAATAAATTAAGAATGAATATAAGCATCAAAAATAAAATGTTAGATAAACTCGACATCTATGAAGAAAATTGTAGTGGTCATGACAAGGATTCCGGAAATATAAAGAACGCCGAAATCTGAGTTAAACGAAGAAGTTATGACTTGTCGATATTTTACGGCTAAACCGGCATGACACCGTGTAACGTAAAAAGTGAATTTTTGACAAATTACTTTTTATCCTTATAGATCTAAACAAAAGTCTTAGTATACGTCAAACCGAGAGCGTGCATAAAAAGAACGTCGAAATCTGACTTCGTATGAGGAAGTTAAGAATTTTCTAAGATTTAGCATAGCAGTGCACATCCCGGAATTCGAATTTTAGATCGATCGATTTTTAGCCGACACAACGTACATGAGAATTGAAGATCTCATTAACAGAAACTCAACGATAAAAAGACAGTCGAAAATAGAGTCTGTATGTAGAAGATTTGAATTTTACATGGTCGTTTAACAGTGTAATCTTCTTATACTATTAAATTTAAAATCAGTCAAAATTAGCTAATGGAGTCAAAAGGAAATTCGTAGATCTTGTCAATACCTATGCGTGGATATAAAGAACGTCAAAAATGGAGCTCGATTGCGAAAATTATGATTTTTTTAAATTCGTTGTTTTATCTGCATCCAGCGCCACGTGTCAGATCTAAACTTTTTCTTTTCAAATCTAAACTTTTCTCTTAAGATCTAAACTATATATATATATATATATATATATATATATATATATATATATATATATATATATATATATATATATATAATACTTTGAGATCTATGTTGGGTGAAAGATTCAAACTTCATTTTTTTTTCAAATATAAACTGTATATGTATTTTATATCTACAAATATGTTGGGTAAAACATGGATAGATGAAAATAGTTGGTGTGTGATAAAATGATGAGACGCCTCAGTGTTGACGATGATCCAGTCATCCAGCGGAGTATAGATGACGACCACAAACTTTTCTAGGAAGTCCAGTGGAACGCTAGCAGGACCGCAACCTGTAGGTGTTTATGAACGATGTGTTCACCGGTGTACTCCATCCCCCCGTGGTTTCCTTACAGACATTTAACGTTGAGGAACCCCCTTAGCAGTAGTGTCCATTCCGATGAAATTCCTTAGGATAGGTCCCTTATAATAGATGCTTTAGGGACGTAAAGTGAGGATAACGAGAACGGGTAATCGGGTTGAATGATTTGATGATAATAATAAAATTGTTTATTCTGGGTTGAAAACCGTATGTGCTTACCATGCTCCTAAGCTTGACCCACTCAGTTTCTTTGTTTCATAGGTAGTGGCACAAGAGCATAGTTGGATGATTTGATGAGAGATTGTGGATTATAGGCCAGTAGATATAAATAAATGTTGTAAAGCCTATGTTGTACTATTTATGCTTTTTATCTGTGTTAACAATGACATCCTGAGGTTTTAATATAATGAAATACATTTCTTTGGAAATGCTTCGATAAATCTTTATCATATTTTCTTTTGGGAACAAATTCTGCAACATTTTTCTTTAAAAGTATACTCTGATTTTTAAATAAATCATAAACAAATCGGTCTTTTTTGGTCGTGAAAAATGGGGATGTCACATCGAAAACCATGAGTCTCGGATTTTGAACCCTATTTAAAGGCACTAACTTGTAGGGTTTTCTCTCTTATCATCTTTCATCGTCCTCCAAAAACTCTAGAAGCTTGAAACCTTATACTCCTTTCATTTTTCATGTGTTTTTAGTGCCTTTGGTATGAAGCTTGAATAAGAATCAAGTAGTTTTGGTGTAAAGGAAGCTAGATCCAAAAAGTATCAACCTTCTTGTCATCTCATATTATATGACATCTGTTTTCCATAATGGATCACGTGAACACTTAATAGGGTCAAAGATACGGTTTTTGAGGATAACCATATGCCACGACGTGGTAAATGGATGACTACGACGTGGCATTGCATGTTTGGGGCGCGTGTCTAGATGGACACCACAACGTAGTCGCTATTGCAACCTAAGCCCATGAATTTTAGGGTTTCTCCCATATTTAAAAACCTTAATTTTTGGATTAGGTCATCTCCATCAACCTCCATCTCTTAATTTCGAAACCCTAGCTTCCCTTCCATGATTATGAGCTTGGTGACTTGATCTTGAATTTGTTTCTTAATTTGGTGAAGCTTGTCAAGAAAGGAACCTCTTCTTGGTGCAAGGTGTCACACCCCGCTAAAGCGGAAACACGAGGCGTGGTAGTAAAAAGGGTTTCATAGCAAAAGTTAAAAGACAACACCAACCATAGTATTAAAAATCATTACAAATTTACAATGGGTTTGAACAACTTTTAAAAGAAATTACAATGAAAATTGGAATACAACACATGCAAATGCTCCTAACAGTGAAGTGTGTTGGATATAGTGTCTAAGCCCATAACTATATTTGGTATATACTTGACCCGACCCGGCATGGTCCATTTGGGTTGCACTTCACCCGAACAATTTATGAATAATATTTGAGAATAGTACAAGTTATGATTTATTAATATATTATAAGTTCTAATATATTAATATAAGATCATATTATTTAATTAGTAGTGATCTATAATTAATCTAGGATTAATTTAGTGATCAAAGATATTACTAATTAAATATGGGCTTCTATATTTATATAGTGTGGGCTTATGCTTATTTGGAATGGGCTAGGCTTGGATGGAGAAGTCCATGGATACTCCATGGAGCTTTAACCCATGGATATCATGGAAATGAAGAGACATGGGTATTAGGGTTTACATGGATGTAACCCTAATCCACCACACTATATAAAGGAGGCTTTGGCTCTTGAAATCAAGCTAGTGAACACTAGTTGACACATGTTGAGGTGAGGGCCGATTTCAAGAGAAGTGTGACTATTCTCTCAAAGTTCCAAGTTTGTGGTGATTTGTGACTTTCATTTGAGGCATCCACATTATTGGTGCTAGGCTCTAAAACTCCAAGGAATCAACTACAACTACAAGGTAAGTGTTTCTACTAGCTTTATTTGATTCAAGTTCCCCATGCCATGCTAGTTAGGATATAAGCCTTGGAAAAATAATTATTTGCATGTATCTTAGACAAACATAGATCCAAGGTTTATTAGGGTTGCATGTACACTTAGGAAGTGTTAGAATGCTCAAAACCCATCAGTGGTATCAGAGCCTAGGTCTGTTTGTTTGATACTTGTGATTAAAAGTTGGAAAAAGTCGAAAAACTTGCTGTCTGACGAATGGACTTGGCGAGTCCATGGGGGGACTCGTCGAGTTCACTTGTATCTTCAACCTACTCGGCGAGTAGGTTCATGCACTCGGCGAGTAGGGTCGATAGAGTGCAGATTTTCGACTTTAGTTGCTGGAAATGGATTGAAAACATTACCCTAAACTGTTTTGGTACTTGAAAACTTGTTTTAGCTGGTGTAATGTTTTTGCTAATTCATTTACAACAACTAGTTATCAAAATTACAAAGTTTAATGTGATTTTGATTCTTGAAAGTGTTCATATTCATGTTCTTGTTCTTATGAAGTTTAGATGATCATAGGAATTATTTGTAACCTATGTGGTAGTTTAATTCTTGATCATAATGTGTTTTAATGGAGTCCATAACTTGTTCTCAAGTTATGGAAAACCAAAAGTCTCTTGGATTGAAAACCATTAAAAGAACACAAGAGTTAGAAAAATGAAGAGTCTTCATTTTATTACTCTATTAAACTCATAAGTTACAAGATATGAAAAGTTTTGAAAGTTTACAAAACTTGCCCTCAAGTTTTGGAACAAGTAAAGTTAAGTTAAAACTTTAGTTCCAACCCTTAGAATTTTAAAAGTTAAAATTCAACCCTTATACTTATATTATTATGATTTAATAATTATATATATATATATATATATATATATATATATATATATATATATATATATATATATATATATATATATATATATATATATATGTATAAGAACAAAGTCGTCTTACCGCTAGTACGCCTCATTCACAAAGCCGGTCTATAAGGTGGGTATAAGGTTGTTGCCTATAAAATGGTGACTTAATGGGTGTCCACTCTCACCCACCGCTTGCTTGACTGGTGGAGGGTCGTTAGCCAAACGGGTAAGACAAGGACTTATAAATTCTCATTCAAAGTATGATGAATATTATAAAGTAACTAAATGTTTTATTAAATTCCCAATCTTAGTTACTTTAGGAAAAATGTGAATAAGGTGCTAATCCATGAAATTACACTTTACACTTTGTTTAAGTCGTTGGTGGAGCGTGTGTGGTTAACCGGCACACTAACTTGGACTTAACAAGGTAGGTAAAGGGTGACTTAAAGGTTTATTATAGTATCGATGGAGCGTGTGTGGTTTACCGGCACATCGATTGAGTGATAAACTTTAAAGGGTACCAAGTGATTTGCATGGTTACTTCACACCTCGTTTTGTGATCCTCGGCATCCCAGTCACAAAACCTGGAGGGCACACTCGAGATTGAAACATGCCTTTGAAAAGTTCATTGAATCTCAAAGAATCTAGGAATTTCTAAGAACCAATCAAAAACCTAATACTTAAATATTTCGGTTTTCGTGGTGGAAATTGGTGAATTGTCATTCACCTACCTTTCAAATATGGTATAGCTTAGATTACGACATACCTCTTCTAAGTTATATTATATTGTGATTGGATCCTAGCCTTAATATTACCTTTGGGTGTTTTATTAAGGACTCTCTTATATCTAAACTAATCTTGTTCTCTTCTTTTTAGATGTCTTCAAACAATGCTGCTTCTGGCTCTAATCCTAATGGCTCCTTTACCCTTATGAACTTGTGTGGGAAAGTCACCTTTGATGGATCCAACTTCAATGAGTGGATCAGAAACATCAGGATGATTACCCGCTACGAGGACAAAGAATATGTCCTTTACAAGGAGCTTAAGGAGATTGATGAGACCACTGCAACTCCTCAGGAGATCGCTGAATTTCGGGCACATGAAAGGGATGCTACGAAAGTGGCTTGCATCATGATGGCCACGATGACAGTGGAACTCCAAAAGTCTTATGAGGATTTCTACCCTTATGAAATGCACCAAGATTTGATGGAAAGATACCATCAAAGTGCAAGACAAGAGAGGTATGAAATCATCTGCTCCATGATAACAACCATGATGAAGGACGGGGAATCCGTCACGAGCCACATGCAGAAAATGCAAAGGTATGTGGATCGTTTGCTGAAGCTTAATGTGAACTTCCCTGAGGATCTTGCAATAGATATCATTTTGCACTCCTTACCATCGTGCTATGATCAATTCCGCATGACATATCACATGAATAAGGAAGAGGTCACACTCAGCAAACTTCAGGGACTTCTCAAGACCGCAGAATCAGGTCTTAAGGGGAAGTCGGTTGCTATCACTCCTACTCCAAACTCAACTCAGGTTTTGGCAATTGGGAAAAATCGATGGAGGAAGAGAAAGAGATCCTCGAAGGGTACCAAGGCTCGGACCCTTGATGGCTCTTCTTCAAGTGGAACCAAGAAAGGTTTCGTCACTCCTTCTTTTGACCCAAAAGAGGCTGAATGCTTCTATTGTCATGAAAAATCTCATTGGAAGCGGAACTGCCCAAAGTACCAGCAGGATGTGAAGGATGGGAAAGTCAAACCCAACCATGCAGGTACTTACACTATCATTTCTAATAACTCACCCCATTCTAAGTCTTGGGTCCTTGATACCGGTTGTGGTATTCATATTTGTTGTGACTTGCAGGGACTAAGAAGAAGTGAGAATGTGGAGCAAGGAAGAATAAACTTGATCATGGGGAATAGGAAAGCTTTACCCGTTACCAAGATTGGAGTTTATACTTTATCGCTAAGTAGTGGGTTTAATTTAGATTTGAATAAGTGTTGTTATTCGCCAGGAATGGCAAGAAATATTATTTCCTTTCATGCTTTGTACAAACAAGGGTTTACCTTTTCATTTAATAATGAAGTTGGTTCTATAGATGTCTTCTATAATAATGTTTTTTATTTTAAAGCATTACCTTGTGATGGTGTGTATGAAGTTGTATCTGTTGTAGATAACTTGGGAAATAATGTTTTGTGTATTGATTCTACTAATAATAATAACTTGGATAAAGCATCATTATGGCATTGTCGTCTTGGACATATAAGCAAGAAACGCATAGGCCAACTCCAAAAGGATGGAGTCTTGGAGTCGTTTGACCTAAAGTCAGATGATAGTTGCGAATCATGCTTACTTGGAAAAATGACAAAGTCACCCTTCACAGGCTCGTGTGAGAGGGGTGAAGGTTTGTTGGACCTTATACACACGGATGTGTGTGGACCATTCAAACATGCCACAAGGGATGCTAATCGTTATTATTTGACTTTTACTGATGATTATAGTAGATATGGATATGTCTACTTAATCAAGCATAAGTCAGAGACTTTCGAGAGGTTTAAGGAATTTAAACAGGAAGTCGAGAATCAATTGGGCAGGAACATTAAGATGCTTCGATCCGATCGAGGAGGTGAGTATCTTAGTTCAGAGTTCCTCGACTATCTTAGGGAATGTGGGATTGTCTCACATTTGACACCTCCCAGGACACCACAGTTGAATGGTGTGGCTGAGAGGCGTAATCGAACCTTGTTGGATATGGTTCGTTCCATGATGAGTCGAGCTACGCTACCAATCTCATTCTGGGGGTATGCCTTAGAGACTGCCGCCCATATTCTTAATCTTGTCCCTACAAAGAAAGTTGCCAAAACTCCTCACGAGATGTGGACTGGCATAGTACCTAAGCTAGACCACATCAAGATTTGGGGCTGTGAGGCTTTCGTGAGACGCGAGACTCATGATAAGCTCGAACCTCGAAGCGAGAGGTGTATTTTCATCGGCTACTCACAGCAATCCTTTGGTTACCTCTTCTACAGACCTAGTGACAATGTGGTCTTTGTAGCAAGAAGAGGAGTCTTTCGAGAAAGAGAATTTATAAGCCAAGGAGACAGTGGGAGGCAAATTAGTTTTGAAGAAATTCAAGAATCAAGCGGTGAAGGAACTTCAAACACTAGCCCTCAACTTGAGGAGGAAACTCCTGTTGAACCAGTTGATGAGCCTGTACCTCTGAGGCGTTCCACGAGAGTTAGGAATGCACCTGAGCATTACTATGGTTTCCATATTACTGCGGAAGGTGAGACACTTATTAGTGATGAGACACTAGTAGGTCTGGAAGAACCTAACAGCTACATGGAAGCCATGGCAGGCCCTGAGGCTGCTAAATGGAAAGAGGCCATGGATAGCGAGATACAATCCATGTATGACAATCAAGTTTGGAACTTGGTTGAGAATGTACCTGGTCGTAAGACTGTAGGGTGCAAGTGGGTCTTCAAGAAGAAGACCGACATGGATGGTAAAGTACACACTTATAAGGCGAGACTGGTTGCAAAGGGCTTCTCTCAAATTCCTGGAGTGGACTATGATGAGACCTTTTCTCCAGTAGCCAAGATTAAGTCTATTCGGGTTCTGTTAGCCATAGCTGCATTTCATGACTATGAAATATGGCAAATGGATGTCAAAACCGCTTTCCTTAATGGAAAGTTGGCTGAAGATGTTTACATGAGTCAGCCAGAGGGTTTTGTCAGCAACGAGTACCCTAATAGAGTGTGTAAACTCGAGAAATCCATTTATGGATTGAAACAGGCACCTCGCAGGTGGAATCTTTGCTTTGATGAGAAAGTCAAGGAATTTGGCTTTTCGAGGAGTGAAGATGAATCTTGCGTCTATATCAAGGCTAGTGGGAGCATAGTCAGTTTTTTGGTACTGTATGTGGATGACATACTACTCATAGGAAATGACATCCCAACCCTGCAGGAAGTAAAGTCCTGGCTTGGGAAGTGTTTCACTATGAAGGACCTTGGTGAAGCTGCCTATATCCTAGGGATAAAGATTTTGAGAAACAGGAGTAAAAGACTAAATGGACTTAGTCAAAGTACCTACTTGGACAAAGTGTTGAAAAGATTCAACATGCATAACTCCAAGAAAGGTGAGTTACCCATTCAGTGTAACGCTAGATTGAGTAAGACACAAAGCCCTAGTACTGAGGCTGAGATAGCAGAAATGAGTCAATTTCCTTATGCTTCAGCTGTAGGATCGATCATGTATGCTATGACGTGTACTCGACCTGATGTAGCCTTTGCTTTGAGCATGGTTAGCAGGTATCAGGCGAACCCTGGAAAGGAACACTGGACTGCGGTAAAGAATATCCTCAAGTACCTACGAAGGACTAAGGACTGGGTCCTTACCTTCGGTGGGAGTGATGACTTGAGAGTTGTAGGGTATAGTGATGCTAGTTTCCAGACTGATAGGGATAATTTCCGCTCTCAGTCAGGCTGGGTCTTTACCCTAAACGGAGGAGCAATTTCTTGGAAGAGTTCCAAGCAGGAGACAGTGGCTGATTCTACTTGTGAATCAGAGTATATAGCAGCAAGCGAGGCAGCAAAGGAGGCGATATGGCTAAAGAACTTCATCGGAGACCTTGGAGTTGTTCCAGCTATAAAAGAGCCAATGGAGATTTTCTGTGACAGCAATAGTGCGGTTGCCTTAGCCAAGGAACCAAGGGATCACGGGAGATCCAGACACATCGACAGAAAATACCATTTTATCAGACATCGAATTGAAGAAGGACTCCTCATGGCGAAGAGGGTATCATCGGATGAGAACCCGGCAGATCCCCTCACGAAGGGACTGAGTAGGGTTAAGCATCTCCAGCATGCTCGGAGCATAGGGCTGAAGGATGATATAAGTTTTAGTAGTTAGATAACCCAGAAATTTGTAAAGTGTCATTGACATTTGATGATGAATAAAAGGTGTTTTATTTATGAGTAAAGTGTTGCTATCTCTTTTCGATCTTTTACTATATTTCTTTTGCATGTTTTGACTTCCAGAATAATTATGTTTGGTATATCATATTATTCAAACCTCCACAGTCGGTCATATGTCGGAAGTAGGTATGAATCAAGACTGTCATGATTGGTTGCAGAGGTCTAAGGTGTTGGACATGGCTACAACAATCATGAGTGCTCATAAGTTCTGAGCATTGGACTCAACTCACGCTCACTGGAATCACTTCACGGAATTTTATCTCGAGTGATCGTGAGACGGTAATATCATATAAGTCTTCAAACCTAGAGATATGATTTGTTACTTACGAGTTGGTTATGCATTGATTGTACGTAAACGCATTGGTAACTCGATGTTATAAAACGTGCCTTTGTGTGTAATTCAATGAGTGGTAGAACAAACATATGAGTCGAAGTTTATCTGTTCCTTCTTGGATTAGAAGCTGATATATGGGCCCCTCGATGATTTTGTTTTGACCTATGTACCGGGCCCGGTCAGAACTAAATTGATGTGTTTAGTTGAGTTCTATGTCAAACAAATCGGAAATCGGGAAACAAATGCTGGACAATAAGCAAGACAATGTTCCATGTGTTTTTTCGGCTGATATCTAGAACAGAGGATTATATGATCACTTATCTAAATGGCGCGTTCTAGTTCAACAGAGTTTAAAGAGCTACGATTGCGGATCGGTTCCTGAAGCTATACTTGCAAATATAGTTACTAGACTTATCCAAGTGGGAGACTGTTGGATATAGTGTCTAAGCCCATAACTATATTTGGTATATACTTGACCCGACCCGGCATGGTCCATTTGGGTTGCACTTCACCCGAACAATTTATGGATAATATTTGAGAATAGTACAAGTTATGATTTATTAATATATTATAAGTTCTAATATATTAATATAAGATCATATTATTTAATTAGTAGTGATCTATAATTAATCTAGGATTAATTTAGTAATCAAAGATATTACTAATTAAATATGGGCTTCTATATTTATATAGTGTGGGCTTATGCTTATTTGGAATGGGTTAGGCTTGGATGGAGAAGTCCATGGATACTCCATGGAGCTTTAACCCATGGATCTCATTGAAATGAAGAGACATGGGTATTAGGGTTTACATGGATGTAACCCTAATCCACCACACTATATAAAGGAGGCTTTGGCTCTTGAAATCAAGCTAGTGAACACTAGTTGACACATGTTGAGGTGAGGGCCGATTTCAAGAGAAGTGTGACTATTCTCTCAAAGTTTCAAGTTTGTGGTGATTTGCGACTTTCATTTGAGGCATCCACATTATTGGTGCTAGGCTCTAAAACTCCAAGGAATCAACTACAACTACAAGGTAAGTGTTTCTACTAGCTTTATTTGATTCAAGTTCCCCATGCCATGCTAGTTAGGATATAAGCCTTGGAAAAATAATTATTTGCATGTATCTTAGACAAACATAGATCCAAGGTTTATTAGGGTTGCATGTCCACTTAGGAAGTGTTAGAATGCTCAAAACCCATCAAAGTGTCCCTAAGTGCCACTTACTCGATGATTCCTGAAAAAGCATGTAAAACGAGTGTCAACTATAAAAATAGTTGGTGAGTACTCACAAGTTTAACAAAATAATATTGGTTCTTGAATTCAGCTTCATAATTATTTTTATATAATTTTCAAGGTTAAAGTTTATAAAGGTGAGTTTTTAGGGCATTTAGGGTTTTTGAGAGTTTGTAAGTCTTTGGATATCAAAATTAATTAAATTTTGAGACTTCAAATTATTTTTGCATTTTCTAACTCTTATTCAAGTTAGAAATAATGTTTGTAATTTATTTTTATCAGTTTATTGGCATTCTATGTAGTTATTCCGAGATTCAAGTGAAATTGAGGAATCAAGTATACTAGTCCTACTCTTCAACTTTGACTTAAGTTTCTATGAGACTTTGAACTAATTTCTACTTCTAGGTCAAGTGCATGATGTTTGTATATGATTCATGAAATGGTGTTCGAGTCAAAGAGTGACCCGAATATGGATAGTCACTACAGTTAAGTAGTAGTAGAATTCACAAATCAATGTGAAATCGAAGTACACCATCCATTGTTTCTATCTGTTTCCAAGTTTCTACTAGGTTATAACATAGCTTCTAGTTACTAATTCTAGTATGTGTAGTGCCTATTTATGCAACTAAGTCTAGTCAAATCTAGAACCGACTCAAATTTTGACGGTTGTCACACAAGGAAACAAAGAGCAACTGTGGATCCATTATCATCTTTAAGTTTTTGGACCTTTGGAGGTATAAATTTGGCACCTTGACCTTGTTCTTTATAGATTATTGTTTTTGGTTGTTGCGACGTCTCGCCAGGTGTTCGGGTCTTGGAGTCTTGGATCTGGATCGAAGATCTAGAAGTGATGCCGTCTACATATTCCCTACTTGATGTCTGGTCAGAACCACAACAGATCGTTAGATTTACCCCAGGGGTTGAGCCCCAGGAGCAAGCTTCAACGATCAAGTCAGATCGGTGTTAACGATGAATGGATTTCTCCTATCCTGAGAGACCCACTTTCGTGTCTGGGTTGTGTGTTTGGCCATGGAGGCTCTAGGGTTTAGATATATGGAAAAAGTCTCTCTCATGGAGGTGATAGCATTCTATTTATAGGGGATAATTAGATCTAGGGAGAGTTAGCCAGGCCTTAGGCCGGTCTAACTCAGGCCCAGCTAGCGAGCGCTAGACAAGGCTGGCAGGCAAGCACCAGGAAAGCCTGGCATACCAAGTCTTGACATCTGGACCATGCTAATGGGCCATAGGTTAACAAGTCCCCCCAATCTGATATGATTGGTGAGCTTCCAATGACATTGCTCTGGATATAGTCGAAGCAATTATGCATTAAAGATATAAAAGGAACGATCGAACATTGACCACAAGAGTCGTTGTGTTGTGCAATGGGCTTATGCAGTATTAGCTGGCTTGATACTCATTTCTCCTCAAGTCTATTACTAATGTTATGCGGAGCAAGGCTACTAAGTGACAATGGTGTCAATAAGATGTTCGGACAAGGTAGAAAGGAAGCGCAACCTCTTCATACGGTTTCTAAGATTGTTATTTAGCGCAACTGTTGTACCAAGTTTAGAAGTTCATAAAGCAACTGCGGCATACTCAATCCATGATTCCTGCCTCTTAGTCACGCCCAAAAGTTATCCATAGAAACACCGTTGAGGAAAACGCACATGCTCCGACGAGGGGGGATGAGATATGCAACCATAGCTAGAAGGCAGGTTATATTCTATGCCCAAGGGGAGACTTTGGGTGACTAGTCAACAATGCAAATTTCGTGAGTCCCATGTAAATGTTTTACAGGCCGAGCTCTGCTCTACTAGCCTACTGCCGACATGCTCTGAGTGTCGCGGCATTTGGAGTGGATAGTTGAAAAGAAAACATAATCAAATCATAAGTCGATTCGAATTTCCTCTTGTGATTGTTTTGAGACGCTTTGCAGAGTAGCAGTAGTAGCATACTGCTCTTCTCCCCCCCCCCCCCCCATTTTCCTTCAAAAACCAAGTGAACCGAGTTGCAACCCTTATTATGAAAGCGTATCTTGTTTAGCAGGGTCATAGCGCGTGAATGCTTGAGCAAGGTTGATTCTTGTTTTGCATAGTTGGTGGGATATTAGTTGTCATCAGCTTGTTTGATTTGGTCTTGGATGGTTCATGTTGGCCATTGGTTTGGTTTCTTCTCCAAGGATAATGTTGATCCATGAGATTTATCTGTTCATGTTTTTCCCATTAGAGGGATTTTTTTCCAAAGGTTTGTGTTGGCCTTAGGAATTGACTGAGAGTGACTCCTATTTGCTGCTGGAAATGGAGTAGAAACATTACCCTAAACTGTTTTGGTGTTTTAAAACTTGTTTTAGTTGGTGTAATGGTTGTTCTAATCCATTTACAATAGCATATATCGAAATTTCATGCTTTGTATGTGTTCATATAATTCTTGAAACTTTGATAATCATGTTCATGTTCTTATGAATTTAGAAGATGATAGGAATTATTTGTTGAATTGTTTAGGATTAATTCTTGATCATTTATGTGTTTTAATGGAGTCCATAATTTGCCCTCAAGTTATGGATATCCAAAGGCCACTTGTTTTAAACACGCATTAAAAACACATAAGTTACATAAAAATGAAGAGTCTTCATTTTTATGAATCTTTAATTCATAAGTTATGAAATGAAAAGTTTTTGGATAGTTACAAAACTTACCCTCAAGTTTTGAAATTTGTAAAATTTCACACACTTTAATAAACTTTAATTCCATACCCTAGAAGTTTTTAAAGTTAAAATTCTACCCTTATACTATTATAATATTAATGGTTAATAATTATATATATATATATGTATAAGAATAAGTCGTTCTACTGTTAGTAGGCCTCATTCACGAAGTTGGTCTATAAGGGGGGTATAAGGTTGTTGCCTATAAAATGGCAGCTTAATGGGTGTCCACTCTCACCCACCGCTTCCTTGATCGGTGGAGGGTCATTAGCCGAACGGGTAGGACAATGACTTTAAATTCTCATTAAAAGTATAATGATTATTATAAAGTAACTAAATATTTTTAATTCCCAATCTTAGTTACTTTAGGAAAAACATGAAATTGGTGCTAGTCCATGGAATTCACACTTTGTACCTTACCAAGTCGTTGGTGGAGCATGTGTGGTTAACCGGCACACTAACTTGGACTAGTAAGGATCACGATGGGTGGCTTAATGTTTGTCATAGATCAATGGAGCGTGTGTGGTTAACTGACACATTGATTAGGTGATAATATTAAGGGTACCAAGTGAATTAGTATGGTTATTCACACCTTGTTTTGTGATCCTCGGCATCCCAGTCACAAAATTTTAGAGGGCACACTCAAGATTGAAACATGCCATTGAAAAGTGCAATGAATCTCAAAAGATCTAGGAGTTTCAAATCCAATTAAAGCCTAATTAATTATTTCGTTTTTCATGGTGGAAATTGGTGAATCGTCATTCGCCTACCTTCAAATATTCTATAGCTTGGATTACGGCATCCCTCTTCCAAGTTATAAAATATTGTGTTCGATCCTAGCCTTAATATTTCATAGTGGGTGTTATATTAAGGATTTTGAATCAACTAACTTGATTATCTCCCATTATATATGTCTGGTTCAGATAACTATGGTCTTCCCAAATCACTTGGAACAAGCATTCCTCTTGAAGATGATGTCCCTCAACATCATGCTTCACTTCCTCCACCTCCTTCATTTATTCTCCTTGACCCACAAGCTCGAAGACTTGAAAAGTTCAAGATCACTCAAACCCTACTGGAAATGAAACATAAAGATGGAAACCCTGTGTGTACTCATGTCTTAGAAATGAAGTCACACATTGACAGGTTGAGAATGTTAGGTTTCGATATCTCAAGGAAGTTGGCTGCTGACTGAGTTCTTCAGACACTTCCGGAGTCATATAGTGAGTTCATTAAGAACTACTATGTGACAGATCACGACATGACTCTTATTGATCTTTCTTATTTGCTCATTGCTGCTGAATCAGAAATATTTTGGCGCACTGGGAAAGTAAATATTGGCAAAAGATCAAATTCTCAAACTTCCATGGACTTGTATAATGGTAACATTGATAGTCCAGAAAAGCTTTCTTTTCCTAATGGAAAAGGTCGACCTTGGTCAACCCGGTTGACCGGAAGGTAAAGGGAAAGGCTAAGTCTGTGATTGTCTCGTGTACCGTTCCCAAAGAGTCTGTATGTTTTTATTGTCATGAGAAGGGACATTGGAAGCGAAGCTGACCTGAATACCTAAAAGATTTGAAAGCAAGAAGAGACAAAATGGTTGACTCTGCTTCAGGTAAGTCCACTATCTAACTTTATTAAAGTTCCTAATTGTTGATTCCTATTACATGATGTGACTAGATGGCATCTTGATGTTTAGCAGGATCAAGCAAAAGGAAGGTTAAAAGAGGAGTGTACTGAATCTGATCACGAAGATGGATTTCTATCGCATGGTTCGAGGATCGGATTTTTGAGCTACTACTTCAAAGTTATGATAGATTGCTAAGAAATATGTAATAGCATAGTTTTCATTTAAAGATGCATTGTAAGGAATATTTTTCCGCATTTTATATAGAAATAAAAGTTTTGTTTAGTTTATTTTATATTATATCCCCTTACAATAGCTTTTATGGAAATATGATGTTTGTATGTTTCTAGCAATAATGGAAATATGAGTTTGATTTTCTCATTTGTGGTAGTGTCTGAATTTACCAAATGAAGAAAGGTTCTCATCACCCAAGTTTCAATTGCGAAACTTGGAATCATACAAGCTGTATCGTATGATGGATGAGAATTTTCATCTTTGGAAAATTAAGACTAATTCCTTATGTGAACAAGGATAGGACTAAAGGGATCGAGTACACATGCTTGTGCACTGGTCAAGTCCACCACAAAGATTGATAAGACTATTCGTCATGATTTGATAAAGCTTAGTAAATATGGTTATACTTACAAGTTTAAGTGTAATTCTGAAGCATTGAAAAGTTTTCAATGTGTGACAGAACGAATGGAAAAGAATCAAATTAGGCAGAAAGATAAAAGTTTCTCAAATCTGAAAAGATGGGAGAGTACTTTAGTATCATGTTTTATGATCATCTTAATGATTAAGATACCATATCACAAATTCATACTCTAAGGACATCTTAGTGCATTGTTATGACTAAGAAGAGGGGTCATGAATTGTTGGAATGGTTAAAATCAAGATGAATTATACTCCGTTCCAAAACAACTCTTAGAGTCATACTCCAAGATTGTTACATTGAGTGACATAAAGTAAGGTTTAAAACAGTTATCAAATGTAGTGTAAAATGTTTTCTACTCTTGTACATTTGAAATTGGTAAGTTGTAATGTCTTGGATGAGACAAAGACCAACTAAGACCAATTGTGTGAAGTGTTAGTCTTGATAAGAATCCGCACTATCCCTTGAATATTTGTTTTGTCAAGAATGGTATTTGACTAGGGAAACTTATATGTCAAGAGGATAGTGGGAGTCTTAAAGATCCTGAAAGGATTTCAAGATTTAATCAAGAGTAAAACCTGAGTTTTATCACTGGCACACGACTTAGGTTTGCAACCTATCGTGTTGACATAATTCTTATTTATCTGCCTACTTCGAATAAGTTGAATATGCATGTGAGTTATAAGAGTTCAACTTGGAAGCAATGGTGGGTTTTTGTGCTACCAAGTGGCAAGAAATTAAGATTGAACAAGTTCAATCCATATGAGTTTGAATTTGTCACTAACCTTGTCTTTTGAGTATGGTTTTGACAAATTCACATGGATAGGAACTCACACACCATAAAATCTAAGTTTCATAAGGTTTCTCTCCGATTCATGAGAATGATGGTGAGGAAACGCTTTCACTAAGTAGATTTTAAGTAGATAGCAATTGTGATATTTGCATTTTCAAAAATCGTTAGTGGAGCGTGTGTGGTTAACCGGCACACTAACATGGACTTGTGAGAAATGGAAAAGGACTAATCAATTGAGAATATGATTACAGCATCCCTTTTCATAGTTCTGGAAATTGTTTAGACACACAAGTGAGCTATCTACGGAAAGGTGTATGAATCTAAATTTTAGAAGTCCAACCGATTTCTGAATACATGTCAAAGCTAGTGGGAGCATAAGTGTTATGTTAATAATCATCATGTTAGTGAGAGCATGATAATTGTGATTACTATTATTGCAAGCTAGCAATGTTAATTATAGAAAAACAAAAGTTTCAATTCGTGAAGTTGCAGGGGTTGAAAAAGTCGTTTTACTATAATTAAGGGAGAGGAAATTATATTTCATTTCAATTCTAGAAGCTTAGATTGAGATTTTAATCATCTTTAGTCAAGGACATATATATATATATATATATATATATATATATATATATATATATATATATATATGAATTTTATGTCTGAATGGTTCGACTTAAGGAAATTCATATATGTATTGCGTTCTCAAAATTCAATTATGACTACGACATCCCTCTTCATAGTTCAATTTTGTAAACATGGCAAATAAAAAAATATTATAGCAAGAGACTGGTCTGGTCTCATGTCTTTATGTGAGACATCATGAATTGTGTCCCATATGCTTCGGATATAGGATCGATTTCATGTGCTATAATATTCATCCTTTCTAAATTTTCCAAATGCTCAGGGCATTTAAAAGGGAAAAGTCTAGAACTGGATATGACTAAAGTGATTAAGCAATTGTTGAGGACAATCGGAGGTTTGCCAAAGATTGGTTGCTCAGGGACATTTGGAAGTATAGTGTTAATTTTGGCAGGACCATATTGACATTTTCTGAAAAGAGGCAACTCTTGTTCAGAAGTGATAGTCAAAATGGGACTATGGAAATGTCTCCATAGGTGGAAGTGATTCAATCTGTGTAAGATTAGAAAACTTTAATGCAAGAAGGATGTTCAAAGCAATGTACTTTGAATATGAGACTTTGTTTCCATAGAGTTGATCTTCTTTGGAATACTCTGTAATGACTGATGACAAAGTTTTGGTGACCTTGTGCATAATCATTATGAGAGGATCAGTGCATATAAGTTTAAAATCTAACAATTTTTTGGTAAATGGTAGGAATTAGGAATTCATACATTTACAATAAGGATTTGGGATTGTGAAATGAGTATCATTGGAATCATGCTCAATTGATCTATTTCACAAAGTAAAGATCATAGACAAACATAGTATACATATTAGGAGTATGGCATAACTATTGTTTAGAAAACAAAGTGTACATGCTAGGAGCATGGGACAGCTATTGTTTTATTCAAGTATTAAGTTGATTATTT
Source organism: Lactuca sativa (assembly GCF_002870075.4). NCBI lineage: Eukaryota > Viridiplantae > Streptophyta > Magnoliopsida > Asterales > Asteraceae > Lactuca > Lactuca sativa. The sequence continues at coordinate 191,492,424 of NC_056623.2, read as the reverse complement.
GAAACATTATACAATGAATAATGTGTAATCAATATGGTGATAAATAAAAGGTGGTTTTATTTATATTCAAAAGGGTTCTGAGACCATACTGGATTCGATTATTATTGTGTTTCACTTTCCATGTTTTGACTTCCATAATAGCTAGGTTATTCTTTCGAATGACTAAGTTATTTAAACACTCCACAGTCGTTCATATGTTGGAAGTAGGTATGAATTAAGACTGTCATGAATCGAGGTTGTAGATGGCTAAATGGGTTTAGACATAGCAATGGTTGCTACGACATTCATGAGTGCTCATAAGTTATGAGTATTGGAATAAACCCACGCTCACTTGTATCACTTCATGGAATTTATCTCGAGTGATCGTGAGACGGTAATATCGTATAAGTCTTCAAACCTAGAGATATGAGTTGTTACCTATGAGTTGGTTATGCATTGATTGCACGTAAACGCATCAGTAACTTGATGTTATAAAACGTGCCTTTGTGTACAATTCAACAAGTAGTAGAACAAACATATGAGTCGAAGTTTATCTGTTCCTTCTAGAAATAGAAGCGATATCTGGGCCCCTCGATGATTTTGTGTTGACCTATGTACCGGGCCCGGTCAGAACTAAATTGATGTGTTCAGTTAAGTTCTTCGTCAAACAAATCGGAAATCGAGAAACAACTGCCAGATAATAAGTAAGACATTCTTCCATGTATTTGTCCGGCTAATATCATGAGAACAGAGGACTATATGATCACTTATCTTAAAATGGCACTTCATAGTTCAAATGAGTTTTCGAGAGCTACGATTGATGGTTGGCTCCTGAAGTAACATACGCAAATACAGTTATTAGACTTATCCAAGTGGGAGACTGTTCGTGGGATATTAGTTGTCATAAGCTTGTTTGATTTGGTCTTGGATGGTTCATGTTGCCCATTGGTTTGGTTTCTTCTCCAAGGATAATGTTGATCCATGAGATTTATCTGTTCATGTTTTTCCCATTAGAGGGATTTTTTTTCCAAAGGTTTGTGTTGGCCTTAGGAATTGACTGAGAGTGACTCCTACTTGCTATGTAGGGTGTTAAGACTTAGAGGATGCGTCCCTTTGATAGGAGGAAGTTGTTTAGTTCACCGACTAAGGATTCATAGTTAAGGAAAGTTTTCTGGTTTTGGCCCGGGAGTTCGCGCTCGCAAGCTTGAGATTCGTCCTTTCTTCAAGTCGTTAGTCTGTATTCGTAGGTTAAGTCCTTAGCTAGCCTTTTTTATTGGACCGTGGTTGGTTCACTTTTGTTAGGGTGTTTGCCTTTAGGTCTAGTTTTCTAATTACCCTTTAAGACTTTGCTCTAAGTCTTGGGTCGAGTAGTGTCGCACTCCGGGACTAATCATCTAAGTCAAGTCGAGATAGTCACCTAGAGGTGTTTAGGACTTAGGTATATTTATCTCAAGGGAAAGGTTGTGAGCCTTTAACGCATTTGTTCATGTCCTGGGCAAAGGTAGTGGACCTTTGGATTAGATTGACATGTTTAGAGAAAGGTTATGAGCCTTTGAAACCTATTGGTTGCATTCTTGAATCGATTTCGCTCAAGTGACGTAGATGATCAATCCTTGTTATCACTCAGTATATGTACACAGCCTCTTATTGAAATGTTATCAAGTTTGAATAATATTTGAAAAAATGGGCCCAAAACAAGAGCTAAATGTTGGGGTGTGATTATCCACTTGGAGTTAAATCACATTGCCCTCGCTCTTGTTGTGTCTTATTTTGTTTTTTCTTCTTGCTCTAGGAGTAAGAGTGGCACAGAGTGTACACGTTCCAAGTCCAGGGGATGGGCCTCATGTCTTGTGCTTCCAGGATGCAGGATCTATTCCGGTGCATCTCCACTGTCCAGTCGGTATGCCAAGGCTGTCCAGGCCACGCTAATGGGCCTAACATCAACAAGTCTTCCCAATGATGACATATAGAGAGAGGCTATTGCATGAGCGTGCAACATCGATGTTGTGGCATTTCTTTCATCTCTTGGTGGGATGGCATCGATTAATCACCTACATAGTATGTCTTGTAATGAGCATTGATAGCTATCTTCAAGGTGTTTCTTGCTTAGGCTACACCTAGCCAGATTCTTCCAGTGATGTGTGGTGATGCACAACTTATATTGCACAGCTTAGCAGAACTGACTGGGTTTAGCGGTCTATGATCGCTAATTCTTCGCTGCATTATGATTTGGAGTGATAATTGGTGCGAGGCCGCTGGAAGCTAGGAAGCAAGCTGCTAACAAGGGATGAGTTGCGCAACTGCTAAAAGTTGGGCTGCGAGGTTGTTGGCATAAATAAAGCCAACAAGACTTGTCTAAAATGCATGTTGTTGAAGAGTATTGTTTGTTGGATAAGGTGTCTAAGTCCATAACTTATTTAGTATATACTTGACCCGACCCGGCATGGTCTATTTGGGTTGCACTTCACCCGAACTATTTATGGATAATTTTATGAGAGTTATACACATATGTTTATTAATATATTGTAAGTTATAATATATTAATATGAAGTTATTTAATTAGTCTTAGTCTTAAATTAATTATGAATTAATTTAGAGATTAAAAGGAAGACTAATTAGATTGTGGGCTATTGGTTTTATATGGTGTGGGCTAACACTCATTTGTTAATGGGCTAGGCTTATATGGAAGTCCATGGATGATCCATGGAGCTTTTAACCCATGGATCCTTGGAAAAGGAAAGGTCATGGGTTATTAGGGTTTCACCCTAACCATGCACACTATATAAGCATGCTTATGTTGCATGAAATAGCCACTAGGTGTGTGTGTTTGTGTGTGGCCGATTTTCTATGTGTGTATACACTCTCTCAAAGTTTTCCAAGTGTTTGTGGTGATTTGTGATTTCCATTTGAGGCATTCACACTATTGGTGCTTGGCTCTCAAACTCCAAGGAATCAAATTCATCAAAAGGTATGTAATCTCATCTAATTCTTTTATGTTTAAAAGTACCCCATGCCATGTTAGATAGGTTAGGAACCTTGGAAAATTATTATTTTGCATGTATCTAGACAAACATAGATCCAAGGTTTATTAGGGTTGCATGCACACTTAGGAACTGTTAGATTGCTCAAAACCCAACATTGTTGTCATACTAGAATGTAGTGTAGAGGATGCCTTATTGGTCATCTGAGTATAAGAAGACCATGTTGATTATAAGGGAAGGATCACCAAATGTGTGGCGCTAAACATGTCGCAGGCTTGTGACATGCAACTTACGGTGCGCGGCTTGGCCGTATGGACTGAGCTTAGTAGGCAACGATCGTGGAGATGTCACATGAGAGAGCATCATCTGGGAAAGATCAAGCTTAATAGATAGTGATCATGGATATGTGTCGCGTGGGAATGGATCGGCAAAGGATGTGAGCCCTCAAGCCTTGTTCGCGAAGCCCGTCATGATAGTGAGGTTAGGCTGAGAGGTCCGTCGATTCAAGGCGAAGGCTATGAACCTTATGATCCTCGTACGTGGAGCAGGCCGCAATTATAGAGTTGAACTGGGAAGTTAAGCAGCTCAAGGAAAAGGTTATATCTGAACCTTGCAAGCAGAGCTTGCCGCTATAATAGAGTTAGGTTGAGAAACAAGCAACTCAAGGCAAGGGTTATGAACCTTCTGAACCTTTATCAAGATTGGGCTTAGCAACCTTCAACTTTTATAGCGACATGATTCATGTAACAATGGTAGCATTACGCACTAATAGGTAGTCGAGATCACAATGATATTGTTTGCTGAGAGTTGAGGCTACTGAGAGTTGGACGGTAAGGTTGTTGAGAGCCAAGTAGTACAATTACTGAGAGATTGTGCAGTGAGATTACCAGGGGCCGGATGAGAAGCAAGATTTCCAATAACTAGTCATCTCGATTGTTGATAGTCGGGAAATACGACTACTGAGAGTCAGGCAAAGAGATTGTGAAGAACTGATTAGCGCAACTGCTGGCATTTAGGTAGCACAGACGTTAAGGATTGGGCAATGAAGCTGCTCCTTCATTTATAACACTAAATTTTTCTCAGGGATGCACAATCATATACAATTTTCCCTTGTTATGCGGTTCGAATCTTTGCTCAAAATAGAGCAAACACTTCTGCACAGTGTTGTGTGTCTTGTTGACAGCTTGATGGCGATCAGCAAGGCAATGTTTTGGCGATTTTGTTGTAAGCATGGTTTTATTTGGGATTGGTATCGCATAAAACCTCGCCATTTGTGTAGGTGCTTCTCTAGTATTAGGTACTAGCATGGCCAAACTTGAGTTGTTTGTGTGCATTGGCTCATGCTTGCACATTCGAGCCCCATTCGTCTGTACATAGCATTATAAATAATGATAGCAAGTTATCTAGCTCTATACTATGTAAGTAATTATAAGGTAAAGTGTCTACAAACATGTTATTTGGAAATTGTTCACAACATGTGCCTTTGTGTAATCTTGTAAGGTAAAATACTTGTTTATTAGGTAAAAATGTTTCAGTAGTATGCAACCAGTGGCTAAGCACCAATGATAACCAACTGGTTTGATTAAATTGAAAATTGTTTCTCAAAATATGGCATCTTTGCATATGAAAATAAGATGTTGAGGTAAAAAGATTTTCTACTAAGTATGGAAGGTTAGTATTTGTTGTATAAATGCTTTAACTTCCTAAAGGTAAGTGCATGCCGCGATTGCCATAATGAAGTTTTGGTAAATATTTTTGGTTTACTTAAATAGAGATAATATGTAGATATGTATGGTATTGATTTACTTGAGAAAAGAGAGATAGGTAGACCTTGTATTCGAAGTAGGTTGATGTGTGTCTAATGTTGGTTTTCAGTCTGAGCCTTTCTGTCATGATAATGTTCGGGAACGCTTCGTAGAGTAGCAAGGATGTACCGGACACAGGCCAGGGTAGCTGAGAAGCATGGTTACACTGTACAATCCTTGAGACCGTTATCCAACATGGTTGTTGTGTCGAGCCCTGAGGCTCAAAGATAAATACAACGTGCTTGGTCCGTGGTTCCTAAGGCCTAGTCACGGTCGGAAGTTGTGCATAGAAACACTATTGGAGGAAATCCTAATGCGCACCAACAATGGGGATGAGATCCGAAACTAGCATCGGGTAGTGGATTATATTTCTATGCCCATTGGTGGAAACTTTGGGTGATTGGTCAGCAATACACACTCCGTGAGTTCCCTGAAATGCTCTACTGATCGAGCTTTACTCCGCGAGCTTGTCGTCGATGTGTTCTGAGCACCGCATCGCTGAGCAGTTATCTTGAAACGATGACACACTCATGTTTGATAGTTGGTATGTTTTCGTGAAATCATAAACTGATTAAGATTGCGATCGCTTCGAAGCATTTTGTGGGGTAGTAGTAGTAGCGTACTGCTTTTCTCCCCCCCACCCCTTTTGGAAAAGATATAGGGGTTTGGATTGCAACGTATATTTTGAATACATGTTTTGTCTAGCAAAGCCTACGATATTCGAGCGCCGAGTGGCTGAATCTTAACTTGTAATATGGCCATTTTATTTGTTGAGATGGTCCATTTTAATATTTTTGAGCTATCCCACTAAAAATCAGATTTAATGGGAGTCCAAAAACTATTGGAGCCCGAAAACTGTTGAGCTCAAAAAGCTGTTGGTCAGCCTACTTGGAGGAGCCCAAGATAAAATATGAGAAGCCCAAAATGAGTTGTTGGATCCCATTCCAGAATTTAGGTCCAAGAGGGAGCCTAAGGTGAGAAAATGGTGGCCCACTTGGGAGTTTTGAGCTTATTACAAAATTATTAGCTCACACTCCCTTTTTTCTTCTCTTTTTTAGACGCTAAATAGGCCAGATCGCATCTTCTAGAATTAGATTTTGCCAAACAAGTGTTCGACACATGAGCGTTAAATGGTTGAATGGCTAAAGTTCTTGCAAAATAACCCATTTTAATTTTTTTGAGGTGGCCCATCAATAAGAGAAACATGAATTTGAGAGAATGCTCTAACTAAAACCTTGTAGCGTATTTGTAGAAAACCAATTAGTAAATGCTAATTCTATCTTCTCTCTTTTTTCATGGTTGGTTGATCCGAGTTTGATGGCACACATGTAGTCCACCTTTCTTGAATCAACGAAACCATGCTATAATAAGGGTTAAAATGTTGAATCAGTCTCCACAATAATGTCTCAAACTTTCAAGATCTAAACTTAAATACACCAAAATGACCTAAAGGACCAAGATAACTTGCATGGATAAAAAAGGAAGGCAAAAGATCATAACTTTCCTAGTCTATGAGGTCCAAGAATCATTCTGAACTGATCAAAAGTTGTTGGATTTCGCTCGACTCCATGATCACCCATAAAATGGACCAAAAGTGCCAAAACCACAAATAAAGAGATCTAAAGAACTAAAGAGCAAGATATGAACTTATACTCAAAATAGTCTACAAATGGAGTGACTTTGATGGATCCAAACTTGAAAGAACATTCCTTGAAACCAAAAGAACATTCTTGATCTTCAAGCTTTATCAAAATATCACCAAAAGCATCCAAAAGAGTAGAGAGGAGAGAGGATGAGCTCAAATTTTGAAGAGGGATGCTAATGTTGCTCCCAAGGAGTACTAGATGTGATGGAGGCTAATAAAATACCCTAGAACATCAATCCTTACCTTTAAATACATTGAAAACCCTAAAATCCATGGGCTTGGGGCTTGGGTTGCACAACACTCACCTTGTGATAGCATGTTTTTCACCTCATGATAGCTCTCACATTATGACAACATGCTTCTCACCTCATGAAGGCTCTTACATTGTAACATACATGTCACCTCATGACGATGAGTTTTCACCAAATTCCACTTCAGCTTCAAACAGTCATAACTTCTTTATTTCAACTCTCGACGATCTTTATATGCACAAAAAGGTATTGACGATCCCTACAACTCTATGTAATTACTCTTAACTTAATACATGTCGAGATAAAACCATAATTCATGCAAGAAACCCGAATATCACTTTTTCCCATTTTACCCTTTTGCTTCAAAGAACAAATCGAGGGCTTAAATCACTCAATCCAACATTATCAACATCCAAAAGGATCTAGACTCTATCCCTTTGAAGACTGAGACCTTTACTCGATCCATTTACGACCCGCTATCCCAGTATTAGAAACATCCTAAAACTAGGTGTTACACAAACTTTGATGGATATGGAGTTTTGGACTGAGGTCTGATCTCTATATAATAATGATTGATTAGATGTATCTAATGGTGAATTTAGGTGGTTCATGCTAGTTGGTTTATTTAAGGAGACTTGCATGTCAGACTTGGGTTTCTAGCTTTATGCGAGTTTTCTCACTATACTATATTTGACATTATGTGTCCTTTGTTTGGTAGGATGTATGTGTATTCTTAATGTACAAATATGTGATTAGACTGGAGTAATCTCTTGTACATTCTAGGAATTATAATTGTTCTCATAATAGTATAGCAACAATATATATATATATATATATATATATATATATATATATATATATATATATATATATATATATATATATATATATATGGTCTTTTATAAAAAAATCATATAGTTAACTTATTACTAAACTTAGGTGAAGATCACACTGAAATTGGCATCTTTGCTACTCTAGACCAGTTTGGTCTTTAAGATTCACCAAGCTTTGGGGTCACATTAGCTTCAAGGTTCCTTTAACTGTGTGATCACTTTCTTGTATCAACAATCTCCGCATAAATGACTTAATGACATCTACAATAATGATTTATCTTGAATAATCCAAGAACTTAATTACTTTCTTCCCAAACTTACACACCACAAACAACCATACTTTCTTCCAAAACTTACACACCACAAGTAACCATTCAATTTCTTTAATTATAAAAATATTTTAGCTCATTAGAATCATATCTGAACTGATGAGTGCAATCAACAGGACCCTCAAGGTATAGAGTCGTGCATCTGTTCTTCTGGCTTATTCAGAAGCTTTTTTTCAGTCCGACTTTACTAGTTTTGGATACCATTCATCACTCTAGAGTGACAGCCACTCCATATCCTAACTTTGTGAATCCATCAAGCTCAATTTCAATATTTTTCTATTAGAGGAGCTTGGAAATGATGGTGAAAATCCATTACGAAGTCATAAAAGAAAAAAACATGAAGGAGTGTGTTGAAGAATCTTCCGAATTGAATGAACGAGAGTCGATAATCACTATGTTCATCCATTTTATGCGAGAATTGTCTCCCAATAGTCAAAAGGTCTTCAGGATTCATGTGTTGAAAACTTATTTGGCTAATTACCATAAGGTTACCTTTTCTTTCGGCGTTGTATTGGTTGAAGTTGGTTGTTTTGAATTGAAGTTTACTATACCCCTTAACCTTCGTGATGGAAGTAAGAGACGACACTTGGCTTTTTCATTGAGGTTTTCAAAGGTGAAATTCTTCAAGTCTTTTGGCCTGTCATCAAAGGCGCTCTGAAGGGTATCCTTTGACCGAGCTCTGTAAAAACTAGATAGTAGCATGAACTGGGAAAGTTGGGAATGTCCTAAGAAAAATTCCATGGAGGAAGGAGGATCAAACTTTTAAGTTGTGGAGAGGGCAAACTGTTAAGTTGTGGAGACTAATTCACCATTTTAACCCTATAAGTCATTCAACGTAAATCTATAAAATCTCTCTCTCTCTCTCTCTCTCTCTCTCTCTCCATCCGTCTATGGAGATAACCAATCAATCTGGTAGTGTAAACCATGTTAAATAATATATTCTTAATTTTTTTTTGCATTTAGTTAGTCTATTGTGAATTCGTTTGCATCGTCAGTTGAAGTGCTTAAATCCTAACACAAACATTTTATGAGACTCTCATTCACAACCAAAATCAACCCAACTATCCATTAAATAAATAGTTTCTCTCTCTCTCTTTCACCTATTCAACCCAACTAAACCTAACTTTTCACACCCATTAGCAAACCAACTCAAACCATTTTTTTATTATATAAATAATAAACTTCAAGATTATTTTTATTCTACTAATATTTATTAGAAAAGTTAAAAATAATTTATTTAGTTCAAATAATAAATTATTTATTTTAAATATAAAACTAAAAAAATATTTTACATTTAGAAAACAAACTTAATAAAATAGATAAGCATATACAATTAAAACATGAATTACAAGATTACAGATACGGAAGATGCAAACTGCATAATCATCCATTAATGCCAAATTCTTTACATATATGCTCAATTAGAGTGTTATGAGCTCCTCTATTACGAAGTTGTACCCTATTGGTCATATAACTAGATAGGTATGCAATTCATTGAGTGGAATATTCTAAATTTTGTTCATCATCTTCAATATAGGTTCTTCGTTTCCGGTTTGTAGGTCTGACATTTAGAAATTCGGATGGATCAAAATAGTGAATGTATGTAAAACGTTTATCCTCCACATTCATATCATGAATGATAATACATGTAATCATAATTTTCCCGATCATATCCTTGTCCCACAAAAGACATGGGTGTCGAAGAAATACAAAATCAGCTTGTAGAAATCCAAATGCTTGTTCAACGTCTTTCCTAGTGGATTCTTGATGTTTAGCAAACAATTTGTATTTTTGAAGTTGGGGGGGAAGTTATTGACTTGAGAAAGCAGCCCATGAAGGATATATGCCATTAGTGAGATAATATGTCATATTATTTTCCCGACCATTCACGACGTAACTCACATTTGATGCTTGGCTTACTAAGACATCATCAAAAACAGAAGACTGGTAGAGGAAGTTAATGTGATTGCATTTATCTGGTGTTCCAAAGAATGCATGCCATATCCATAAGTCATACGACGCAACAACGCAACGACTTCCAAAATGATTATTAGTTTACCACTTCTACCTACGTATTGTCCAACCCAAGAGGTGGGACAATTTTTCCATGTCTGGTGCATACAATCAATGCTTTCTATCATACCTAGAAATCCACATTCATCCCCTACACAAAGTAGTCTTGCCAAATCAGCTTCATTGGGCCTTCTAAGATACTCCTCACCCGAAACATGAAATGACACCTTCTACGAACTTTATTACAACATCCTTTGTTACAGTTTCACTCATCCTCAAATATTCATATTGTGCATCTGCTAATGTCCCATACGCTACGACCCACATAGCTACCATACATTTATGCAATGGTGAAATACCTTGTATACCTATGGCATCACGTCTTTGTTGAAAATATAGGTCATTGGCTGTAACAGTTGTCACTATATAGAGAAATAGTGGATTTTGCATACGAAATCTACGATGAAAGGTTGCTTGATCATATGTTAGGTTGTCAACCAAGTAGTCTTCCATTAAACGTGCCTCACCCTGATCACATTCTCAATCACAATACCTCCTTTCTCTGGGAGGATGATCTCATATGAGTAATTTAGTGATGATTTCATCGAGTTGTCGATTATTTTGAACAACTTGTGCTTCCCATTCTGAATATTCATTCGAACTTGATAAGTTTTCATAATAAATAACGATAATGTTAAATTGGTTTATCTAAATAATGTCTAAACATACGATACAAAGTTGACAAGTGGAAATGAAGATAATATTCGATTTGGTAGATGATAAAGATAATATTCGATTTGGTAGATGATAAAAATAATATTCGATTTGGTAGATGACAAAGTATGCAAGTGCCCTATGACAAATCCATGTGCAAAAAAGATTTATAAACAACAACATTACTTCATAAAATATATTACAAATATATAAAATACAAAAGTAACAAATACATGTCACACAAAACTACATAATAAAATATCTTACAAGTGCATTAAAAGAAAAAAAAAATAAAAAAATAAATAATGAATGGTAATTAGTTTCCATAAAAATTTGACATTAGAAAGCATTTCAGGTTTTCTTCTTCAAGTGATAATTGCTCATTTTGTAGCAGTGTGTTCAAATGCACAAGTTGCATCTTCATTAACTCCATTTCATCTATTTTTTGCTCCCTTTCTTTATCCAAGTAGATTCCTTTTTCCTTTCTTTATCCAAGTAGATTCCTTTTTCATGACTTCACGTTTACTTTCTCTAGCAAACCTCATTGAACAAAGTTCTATAGCAATTTCATTAGAGGCCTTACATTTTCCTTTTTTTAGCTGCATCTCTGCCTGTTGGACGTTTAACGGTTGAACCATCACTAGTTGGCTTTTCCGATCTTTTCGTGCTACCACCACTTTCTTCATTACCCATTCCACATTCAGGACAAGAATGTGTTGTCTCACAATATAACTCTAAAGCCCACTTCTCGTGTTTACACATAACTCCATTAAAAACAATAATGTCGTTAAACTTGTTCCTACTCGCCTCATAAATAGATTCGTTCTCAATATCTTTTTTGACTCATTCCACTTCTTCTTCGATGTTATACCTCCCAATATACACCAACCCACTTTTGTGCATTTTCACTAAGTCATTTAAAATGGCCTCTCATTTGATCATCGTTCCTGCTATTTATCTTTTCTGGATTTTCAACCCGAGCAACATCATACAATTCTTTATTTGTGCCCACAATGATGTTTTTCTGGTTTTTTCCACGTTTCTTATCTTCACTAACAAAACACCATGCTGACATTAAAGCGGCATATTCTATAACATCCCATTCGTAGTTGTTTTTTTAGTATTTTGTGATGTTTAAAGATTATTTGTGACATGATCTTGGTTGGGATTTAAAAAAATGTAGAGTTTTCATAATACTGAGCATTAGAACAATTTTGAGAGTCTCCAAGATTTATATAAAATTTTGGAAACTCATCATCCATATTTAGAGAATACAAATCAAAGGGGATTAAAAATACAAAATGAGGATTGGATATAAAGATATATGATATCATACTCTTTTTATAGATAAAAAAATTATAACTTTTAGTATTTTTTTTATTTTTCTGAAATGGATAATGTTAAATTTTATTAGATATACAATTTTATCCTATAAAAATCTCAGTTTTAATTGTTATGAGGACACGTTGTTTAAAATAGAGAAAAGAAATCACCAACTTGCTAGTTGATACACCCACTCTCTCGGTGGGATTTGTTACAATTTTTTTATTTTTTAATATTATTTTGATGACCGAAGAGTTTTTTGTCACCGATAGGCATAGTCTTAGTAACCAAAGGTTTCATAATACTCTACAGGCAAATTCTCCAGGTTACTTAGATGTTGTTTGTTTTTTCTAACGCAAAATGTCTGCAGTCTGCGGACCACATCTGCAGACCTCTGCAGTAGAAGAGGTGGACCGAAATCTGAAAAAAGAAGATTGTTTGCTTTTTTAACATCTGCGGTCTACTAAAATAAACTGAAATCTAAATAAACTGTTTTTTTTTTTAATTTCAAAGTGGTTTTTTAATATTTTTATGACTTTGTTATAAATAATTAACGAATCTAGATCAACTTTTATGTATTATTGTATAAAAAATAAAAATAAAAATGGTAGGAATTAACGTATATATTTAATAAAAACCAACAACTTTGGTTGCAAAGTTATAAGTAAACTTTATAATTAGTGATCAAAGAATTTGATACATAAATCGATGGAACTAAACTTCAATTTTTTCAGTTAAATCCATTAAAAACATATCATACATATTTTTTCGAGAAATTGGCGATACTGTATTAAATAATGTTTTACGAAATTTGGTAAAAAAATATAAGAATATAGTATGATTTTTTTTTCATATTTATATAAACAACTTCAACGACTATTATTGTAATAAATCTTTATTTATAAATTTGTCAAAAATATCATGATTGTATCGTCGAACTTTTTTTTTAAGTTTTGTAATTTTTTTTTTCAAAGTGTTTATCATTAATAAAGTTGGAAAAAATATGAATTAAAAAAAATATGAATTAAAAAAAAAAAAAAACTAGAAACAATAAAGTTATATATGTTTTTTGTAGGCTAGAAGATGTTAGAAGACTCTGGTCCACATCTGCGTCAAGAAGAAGGCGCGCAGACATTTTAGGTCTGCAGTCTTCAAAAAACTAAAATGTTCGCGAAGGCTAATGTATGTGCGTGGTCTGCGCGGCGCAGACAGAAGAGGCTACGTAGATTTGGAGACAAAAACCAAACATTACCTTATTGAAGGAACTACGCAAACACCACATCAAATTTTTCTTGATTGCGCCTTGTTGTTTTCTCATTAAAGTTCTTTATCTTCTTTTTCACATTGTTCATTGAACCAACCGAGGAAATCGAAGAATAAGATAGTTTATTTCATGTAGATACCCTCCCTACCATCTCTAAAAATTACTTCCCCTCATGAGGAAATCATGGAAAATGGACTCTGTTTTATGTAATATTCGTCTCGATGACATTGAGATGATGTGCCATGTTTTGATTATTCTCATACTTTGCGAGTTTGGACCCTTGTTGGTAGCTGGTAAGGGATTGTTCCACCTACCAATATGTCGATTGGTAATATCCTTCAGTGGGTTGGGTAGATCATGTGCATCGCAAAGAAAGTGCTTTGACGAAGTGATTTATTATTAATTTTTTGGTGCTCATCTTTTTAGACCGGCTAAACTAAAGAAAGCATACATTTTCGATGACATTGTTTCTCATTCATTCTTCTGGATTTGTAATAGATATAAACATGCAAAATGAATGGGGTTGGTTGGGTATACAACCCATCTCTTGCTATTATTTTTATCTACCTTCTTACTAATTTTAATAATATACCATCGTTTTAAAAATAGCAATCCCAAACACCTTAAGTCTACCTTTTTCGAGCTTTCAGGACTTACTTATCTTCTCCTCCTCATCACGTGCAAACATCAATCTCCATGCAGGTAAAAGTGAGGTTTGGAAGTTAACTTAATGAACATATCAAAACCCATGAAGACAATTTCATGTTGGTACAAATAACAAATTACAAGGTTAAATTTTTATGTTTAAGTTGATTTTTCTAAGCAATCAATGATTTTTATGTGTGAAGAATAAAACTTTTTGTATTTGAAGGGATGAACATTGATAGAGATTGTAACGACGTGAAAATTTAAAACAATTTTTCATTTTTAAAAATGCATACTCTTCATAACATATCATATAAAAAATCTCTTTTATTTAATTACAAATCACAAGTCCATTATCAATCCACGATCCTCCTAACTCTTTCTCTGGTGTGTACAATCAAGTCGGTGCCGTCCCGCGATCCTGAGAAGAAAACCTGAAACACATAACACATAACATAGTAAGCACGAAGCTTAGTGAGTTCCCCAAAATACCACATACAACACATACGCCACTCGAGGCTATAGTACGACCCTTCGGTCGATGTGTCTCAGCGGGACCCTCCAGTCCCGTAGCTCGTTGGACCCTCTGGTCTGGTCATAGCTCGTCGGACCCTTCGGTCCAGCCTGTATCGTTGGACCCTTCAGTCCGGTCTATATCATTGGACCCTCCGGTCCGGTCTATACAACACATGGCATACATATAACAAAATGCACATAATCTCATACATACACATAGCATACAAGACCCTCTGGTCTACACATAAATACCACTCTAGGTAATGTATAGTGAGAAGACTCACCTCGGGTGAAGAACAGCTCCTATAAACACTGCTGCTACGTACCGGCCTCTAACTCTGTGCCAAACCCACAATTATCTCAATTAGGAGCTAAGTCCAACCTCTCACTTATTGGGTCTAAAGATATACCACCTACCAGCCCATTGGGTCTACCAAGGCCCAATAATAAATGGGCTTCTCTGAGGCCCAAACCTCAACCTACATGACAAGCCCAACCCAAGGGCCCAAAGCATAATTATATTATTTCTCTGCTCAAAGTCTTAAATACACAGGCCCAAAGATTCGTCCAACACTTAAGGCCCAACAATAAAGTCTAGCCCAAAAGCATACAAAGAGATTAAGCGGGGCGTACCTCCTTGGTATGCTCAACATACTCAAGCATGCATGAGACTGATCGGGGACCTCAACCCAGTACGCGGGGTATACTGGAATTACGCCGCGCGTACTCTCAGTTTTGCTTATTCAAGTTTCTGGGTCTTAATTCGTTAAGACCTTATCTCATCTCTTGGATCTGGACTTCCTAACATCTCTTACTCCATAAAGTTAACAACTTTAGGCCCTAGAATGGCTGATAAGATCACAACACATGAAACTCTTACTTTCTAAACCCAAAATACACATAGCTCATGCATGGGTTGATTCTCATGATCAAGATCTCATTTTTATGGTTCCTCACCGCTAAAAACACTTAAAAGGACAGGTTATTAAGCTCTGGAGTTCACCAACTCACAAAGTTCAAATCTTGGGACATAAAACCCTAAAAATGGACCATACTAAGCATAGATCAAATGAATGGGAAAGCTTTGAGCTTTTTACCATGCTCTAGCCCCAAGAAAGCTCAGATCCAAGGCCTGGACTTCAACTCCATTCTCTTCCATGCTCCTTCTTAACTCCAAAGAGCCCACAATAACACATATAAGCTCAACATGGCCACCCACAAGCTCAAGAACGGGTATTAGGGTTTGAGAGGGTTTAGTGACTGAGGAAGGTGGCCAGAAATGAGACCATCTCATTCTTTAAATAGGGACACTACTTGAATTAGGGTTTTCCTTCAGCGCCTAGTACGCCCAGCGTACCCTCTGGTACGCCCAACGTACTAGGTGGTCCTCGCGTCCATTCCACACTCATAGGTACGCTAAGCGTAACCATACTTACGCCCAGCGTACCCGATGCCACCTATTTCTTATTAAGGGCCCAACTTGCCCTAACTTCCAAACTATCATAGCTTCTTTGATATATCTTCATATTCCAAAGATCCTCATATCTACGGACAGGTGATGAGAAGCCCTACACTTTGGCAACTCGCTGCAACCCAAGACTTCCTCATGCCCAGCTCGCAGCTCATGAACCCTAATCACGGACAATCCGAAACAGGATGTTACAGAGATCGTGCAGTTATTTTTTACAGAAGAAAATGTTGAAGAACATAGATGAAGTTGTTAGCCTATTAAGATTTTGGGCTTTATTTTGTATTGGGCCTTTTCGCTAGGAAACCCTAATTAGATTCTCTATATATTATGTCTTTTCCTTTCATTGTATTTGTACTTCTCTTTAATAATAATACGAAACCCTGGCTGTTATATGTCTTTCACTTGTTAGTTTTCATGGTATCAGAGCTTGGTTGATTATCTGTATTTTTTTCGTTTTTGGGGGCGGGTTACTGTTCATCGACGATTACTATTCATCGGAGTACTGTTCACCAGCGATTACTGTTCATCGATGTTACTATTCACCGGCGTCACTGTTCACGATTACTGTTCACGTACTATTTCATCGGTACTGTTCATCGTACTATTCATCGGTACTGTGCACGTGCACTGTTCATTGCCACTATTGCAATTTTGGGTATGCTTTTCTTGCTTGTTTATGTTTTCAATTTGGTTTGATTTGTTCGTTTTGTCAGTTTTGAGGGTTTTGTTTCGTCTAGCTTTGTTGATTTCGAGATCTTGATCGTTTTTGCTGCTACTCTTATTTACTGTTTAACCGATATTGAAATATGGCCCCAAGAGATGATTCTCTTTAGTCCATTAGTATTCAACTTGATGGCAAAAACTATGACTATTGGAGTTATGTTATGAAAAATTTCTTGCAGAGCAAGACTATGTGGGGGATTGTTACAGGTGATAAGAAAAAACCAACAGACGAGAAGGATGATAATTATGCAACCTTACTGGATTCATGGGAGACTGATAACTCCAAGATCATTACTTGGATTAATAATTCTGTCATCCAGTCTATTGGTACTCAGTTGACGAAGTATGACACGACAAAGGAGGTTTGGGATCACTTGGCTAGGTTGTATACTCAGTCTAACTTTGCAAAGCAGTATCAGTTACAGTTTGATATTCGAGCCCTCCAACAGAATAATCTCAGTGTTTAGGAATTTATGCAGCTATGTCGGATTGTGGAATCAATTAGCTCTTACAGAACCTGATGTGTTGAAGGCTTTTAAGCCTTATATTGATAGAAGGGAAGAGCAACGTTTGGTTCAGTTCTTAATGGAATTACGTTCAGATTTTGAAGGTCTGCTTGGATCAATCTTGCATCGTACACCTCTTCCCACTGTTGATTCGGTTTGTAACAGCCCGAAATCTCAGGTATTGTTTAATTATGTTTTTGGGGTGAGTTAAGAGGGGACTCGGCGAGTTGGAGCCTAGACTCGCCGAGTAGGATCACAGACTTGGTCGCGGGTCCGCAACTGGACTCGACGAGTCCAGATATGGACTCGGCGAGTCGACGTTGTTCAGCAGAAACCCTAACCGTTCGGTTTTGGATCGTATATAATGCTCTTATATGCCGTCATTGTCCGTCTTTAGTCGATTGAGAGGAACCCTAAACGGCTGTGGGCATCTAGAGCAAGATTGGAGGATATTAGGGCTTGAAGAGATTGTTGGGCAAGGAGGAGAAGGGTTTTGGCTAAAGGAACAGCAAGGGATTTGAGTTCTGCGGTGTGGAGACTCAAAGAGGGCATATTCCAGGTAATATTTCGGATTCCTTTATGTTATGTTGATGTGTATGCGAAATTAGGGTTTATGAAACCCATTTAGTGATTAGATGGGTTATTATGTTATTACCCGAACGTTTATACCCCAGTAATAAGATGTTTAGAAGTCCAGAAAGTCCCATGATTGTATATCTCGGGATCATACGTAATTTAGAAAGCAGTTGCTCGTCTGCATGGCATGGACTCGCCGAGTTGTTCTTCAGACTCGGCGAGTAGCTTGAAGATTTACTGGGACTCGCCGAGTTGTTCTTCAGACTCGGCGAGTGGAGTCGGGGTGGCCCCGCGATTCTTCCAGGGGTAACTCGTCGGGTCGAGGAGGATACTCGACGAGTAGATAAGGAATCTCAGAAAGTTGGAGGACGTCTAGACTCGCCGAGTCGCCATGGTACTCGCCGAGTCCGGTCGAGTTGACCGTTGACCGTTGACCAGAGTTGACCTAAGTCTGACTTCTTAGGGATAGTCACACTTAGAAGATATAAGTGCTAATGAGATATGTAATGTTATAGGGAGGTTGTAGCTCGTCGGTTTGTGCACGAGTGATTCAGGATTTGCTAGCTTTCAGCATTTACGAGGTGAGTCTTCTCACTATACTGTACCCGGAAGGGTTTGACTGTGTGACCGGAAGGTCGGATATGATATGTGATATGTATGCTATATGTGGTAAGTTATTTGCTATATGTGCTATGTATGCTATGGGCCGGAAGGCGATTATATTATGGGCCGGAAGGCAATATGTTATGGGCCGGAAGGCGATATGTTGTGTGATGGACCGGAAGGTCGGCGTGGGTAGGACCGGAAGGTTTACCCAGCAGGGACGGAAGTCCCCTGAGACACATGGACCGGAAGGTCGGGCCTGGAAAGGCGTATGTGCGTAAGTTGTATATTGGGGAACTCACTAAGCATTTATGCTTACAGTTGTTGTGCATGTATTTCAGGTACTAGCGAGGACCGTGGGAAGGCGCCGGCGTGATCGATACACACTGAAGAATGCTTTTATGATCTTGGGATTTGATTTATTTGTATTTGACAGAATACTTAAACTATTTATGCCTTGTTTTGAATGGAAATAAATATATTTTTAAAATGAAAAATTTGTTTGAAAATTTGAGTTGTTACAATTGGTATCAGAGCCTTGGTTTGAGGGATTCGGGTGCACCTTCGGGAGTAGCTGAACTCAAACCGAGGATTTGAGGGAAACTTTTTAAATAAAGGCATAAACTTTTGTAAATGGTTTTGTGGTAAGCAAGAAAGAAGCAGTGTGTACGATCAGTCAGCGCCCAAACGGTAAAGATCCCCAAAATACCTTACAATATTATATGATATGAATTGTTATGCATGCTAGAAGACTAGGTATCCATGATAGGACTAGAGTGGCCTGATTTGTGATGCCTTAGTCTAGGGAAATTTGCCTATATGAGATGTGTTGCTAGCATGCGGGTAGATAGTGCATATCAGCAGTAGAGTACTCACTAACCGGAGTTTGGGGAGGAGGACTTGGGATGAACACTGATGCGGTGTGGTCGGTAGTATTGGGCCCGTACTACCGAGGACACCGGGTCAGTGGGAGACCCAAGTAAGAATCCCTGGATATCGGGGACTGAGTAGGGTTGCGTATCGAGTGCGATTATACTCGGAGGAGTCTCTGATAGTTTTATGTTGTATTTCAGAGACATCATGGTTAGACCGCGCCACGGAGCGAGTACGAGCGGTGTGAGTGACGAGGATATTTGTCAGATGATTCACGAGGAGGTGGCGGCAGCGATCCGGGCTGAGATCCCGGAGATGTTTGGGTCTATTAAGACCACCCTGATGGAGACATTCGATGAGCGGTACGCCGCGTTGACTGAGGCTGCAACCGCTGCAGCTACCGCAGCTGTGGCCGCTGCTAGGCCACAGGGAGGTGACTCGTTGCTGTTCCGAGAGTTCAGCAACACGAAGCCACCGGAGTTCGATGGGACGCAGGATCCGATTGCTGCGATGAGGTGGATCGCGGACATAGAGGGGTGCTTCTACACGTGTTCATGCCCGGAGCACCTGAGGGTACGGTTCGCTTTGAACCAGCTCCGCCTGGGAGCGAAGGACTGGTGGAAGTTCGTGACGGCGAACTTCACTTTGGCAGAGACTACAGCGGTGACATGGGAGGGATTTACTGCCATGTTCAGGGATGAGTACGTCCCCCCAGTGGAGAGGGAACGATTGGTGCAGGAGTTCTTAACCCTCAAGCAGGGTACTGATTCTGTTGCGGTGATTACGCGGAAGTTTCATGAGAGGGCAATGTTCTGCCCCGAGCTCGTGTCCTCTGATCAGGCTCGGATGAGCCGGTACTTGGGAGTGTTGAGGAGGGATATTCGGGAGTTCGTGTCGAACTCCACCTACCATACTTTTGCTGAGCTTCAGGCGAATGCCAGGAAGCGCAAGATCGAGTTGGAGACCCAGGCCAGGGAGGAGGCCGAGTCTCAGCGGGTGGACCGGCGACCGGCTCAGTTCCAGCCGGCAGCCAAGCGGACCAAGTCCGCCGATGCGAGGACGGGAGGTTCGAAGAGCCGCACTTGCGGAAAGTGCGGCAAGGGTCATGAGGGGGCGTGTCGATCTGGTGCTTGCTACAAGTGTGGCAAGGAGGGGCACATTGCTAGGGAGTGTCCCAAGGGATTTACGGTTTGCTTTCATTGCAACCAGACTGGCCATAGGAAGGCCGAGTGCCCTCAGCTTCTTCAGGGAACTGCACCTGCTGCCGGAGCTGCTGCGACTCGACCGGTGAAGGCCGAGGCCCCGAGGGCTCGGGGGAGAGCCTTTCAGCTGACTGCGGAAGAGGTCCGCGCTGCGCCCGATGTTGTGGCAGGTATGTTGTAATTCATGTAATTATTTTAATGTCGAGATGTTATGCTTATGTTATTATATGCGTAGGTACTTTTCTTGTGAACTCTGTGCCTGCCTTAGTGTTATTTGACTCGGGTGCGAGTAGGTCCTTTGTGTCCTTAGCCTTTAGTCAGCATATCAGCGTCAGTCGTGAGTCGTTGAGTCGACCTTTGAGAGTTTCTATAGCTGACGAGAAAGTGATTTGTGCCACGGAGGTTTTTCGGGGATGTGTACTAGAGATGTTCGGGGTGGAATTCCCGATTGACCTAATCCCTATTGCGATGGGTGATGTCTGTGTCATCGTAGGCATGGACTGGTTGAGCCGATTCGGCGCTGTCATCGACTGTGAGCGTCAGCTGGTGACCATACGAGACCATAGTGGGGGAGTCCTTTCGGTGTACGGCGAGGGTACCCGTTCGGGATCAGCTTTTTTTTCGGCCGCTAGGGCGAGGCAGTGTCTACAGCAGGGCTGTAAGGGTTTTGTGGCATATGTGATAGATACGCGGGAGGTTCCCGAGAGACCGAAATCAGTTGGGGAGGTCCCTGTGGTGCGTGAGTTTCCAGATGTTTTCCCCGAGGAGCTGCCGGGAGTACCTCCTGTGAGGCAATTAGAGTTTGGTATCGATCTGGTTCCGGGGGCCGCGCCTATTGCTAAGGTGCCTTATCGTCTTGCACCTCCAGAGATGCAAGAGTTGTCCTCGCAGCTCCAGGAGCTGTTGGGGAAGGGATTCATTCGGCCGAGCAGCTCGCCATGGGGAGCACCTATTCTGTTCGTCAAGAAGAAGGATGGTTCACACCGGATGTGTATTGATTACCGGGAGTTGAACAAGTTGACGGTCAAGAACCGTTACCCGTTACCGAGGATCGATGATTTATTCGATCAGTTGCAGGGAGCGTCTTGGTTCTCCAAGATCGATCTGAGGTCAGGGCACCATCAGGTGAGAGTGCGGGAGGAGGATGTCCAGAAGACAGCGTTTAGGACGCGATATGGGCATTATGAGTTTGTGGTGATGCCTTTCGGACTCACCAATGCCCCGGCGGTGTTCATGGATCTCATGAACAGGGTATGCAGACCGATGTTGGATCGGTCAGTGATTGTATTCATCAACGACATTCTGGTGTATTCTAGATCTAGAGAGCAGCATGAGGAGCATTTGAGGGAGGTCCTTGAGGTATTGAGGTCGGAAAAGCTTTATGCAAAGTTCTCCAAATGTGACTTCTGGCTGCGAGAGGTCCAATTTCTAGGACATGTTGTCAATCAGAAAGGGATATTGGTCGACCCGGCCAAGGTTGAGGCGGTAATGAGTTGGGAGGTGCCGAAGTCACCTTCTGAGATCAGGAGCTTCCTGGGGTTGGCAGGGTATTATCGGAGATTCATCAAGGATTTCTCCAAGATGGCAGTGCCACTCACCAGATTGACCCGGAAGGGTGTTGCATTCTCATGGGGGCCCGAGCAGCAGATCTCCTTTGAGACACTTCGCCAGAGGTTGTGCGAAGCCCCGGTATTAGCTCTTCCGGAAGGGATGGAAGATTTTGTGGTATACTGCGACGCACCGATTTCGAGATTGGGTGCAGTGTTGATGCAGAGGGGTCATGTGATAGCTTATGCGTCGAGGCAGCTGAAGCCTCATGAGGCGAGATACCCTACGCATGATTTAGAGTTGGGAGCAGTAGTGTTCGCTCTCAAGATTTGGCGTCACTACCTGTATGGGGTTCGATGTACGATATATACGGACCATAAGAGCTTGAAGTATTTGATGGATCAGCCCAATCTAAATATGCGTCAGAGGAGGTGGTTGGATGTGGTCAAGGATTACGATTGTGAGATCCTGTACCACCCAGGCAAGGCTAATGTGGTAGCCGACGCGTTGAGCCGCAGGGCGGAGAGCACTCCATTGCGAGATGTATGCTTGAGACTGACTGTGATGACTCCAGTTTTGGATGCTATTCGTGGGGCACAGGCCGAAGCTGTGCGACCAGAAATGCAGAAGAAAGAGCGGGTCGTGGGATTAATTTCAGAGTTCGTTAAGGATGGGCGAGGGCTTATGACATTTCAGGGTCGGATTTGGGTACCGTTTGTGGGCGGTACGCGTATTACTTTGATGGAAGAGGCTCATAGATCGAAATTCTCGATCCATCCCGGTGCTACGAAGATGTATTTGGACCTGAGGAAAGAGTATTGGTGGCCCTGTATGAAGAGGGACGTTGCATGGTTCGTCGAGCGGTGCTTGACCTGCCGTAGGGTTAAGGCTGAGCACCAGAGACCGCATGGCAAGTTACAGCCATTGGAGATCCCCGAGTGGAAGTGGGAGCAGATCACTATGGATTTCATCACCAAATTGCCGAGGACTGCCAGGGGAGTTGATGCAATTTGGGTGATTGTGGATAGGTTGACGAAGAGTGCACACTTCCTTGCCATCAGCGAGAGTTCTTCAGCAGAGAAGTTAGCAGAGATATATGTGAGAGAAGTGGTATCTCGGCATGGGGTGCCGATCTCGATTGTGTCAGACCGTGATGTGCGTTTCACTTCCAGGTTCTGGAAGAAATTTCATGAGGAGCTGGGTACCAAATTGCATTTTAGTACCGTATACCATCCCCAGACAGACGGTCAGAGCGAGCGGACGATTCAGACGCTGGAGGACATGCTTCGAGCGTGTGTGTTAGACTTCGGGGGTAGCTGGGATGCATATTTACCCTTAGCAGAGTTTTCCTACAACAACAGCCATCATTCGAGCATTGGTATGCCACCTTTTGAGCTGTTGTATGGTAGGAGGTGTCGGACCCCCATTTGTTGGGGAGAAGTGGGACAGAGAGTGATGGGTAGCACAGAGATCGTACTTCAGACGACAGAGCAGATTCAGCAAGTTAGACAGAGGTTATTGACCGCCCAGAGCCGACAGAAGAGTTATGCTGACAGGCGCCAATCCGAGCTTGAGTTTCAAGTCGGCGACTTCGTTCTCCTGAAGGTCTCTCCTTGGAAAGGGGTGATTCGATTCAGGAAGAGGGGCAAATTGGGGCCCCGGTATATTGGGCCATTTCGTGTGATTGCAAGGATAGGCCGGGTAGCCTATCGGTTGGAGTTGCCAGCGGAGTTGGGTCAGATCCACGACACTTTTCATGTGTCGCAGTTGAGGAAGTGCATAGCCGATGAGTCGGCAGTGGTTCCATTGGAGGATATTCAGGTGGATGCGAGCCTGAATTACGCGGAGAGACCAGTGGGTATCAGAGATCGGAAAATCAAGGTTTTGAGGAACAAGGAGGTACCTCTGGTGTTGGTTTAATGGCAACACCGTAAGGGATCGGAAATGACTTGGGAACCGGAACGCGAGATGCGGGAGCAGCATCCGGAACTATTTGCAGAGTGAGACTTCGAGGGCGAAGTCTAATCCAAGTGGGGGAGAGTTGTAACAGCCCGAAATCTCAGGTATTGTTTAATTATGTTTTTGGGGTGAGTTAAGAGGGGACTCGGCGAGTTGGAGCCTAGACTCGCCGAGTAGGATCGCAGACTTGGTCGCGGGTCCGCAACTGGACTCGACGAGTCCAGATATGGACTCGGCGAGTCGACGCTGTTCAGCAGAAACCCTAACCGTTCGGTTTTGGATCGTATATAATGCTCTTATATGCCGTCATTGTCCGTCTTTAGTCGATTGAGAGGAACCCTAAACGGCTGTGGGCATCTAGAGCAAGATTGGAGGATATTAGGGCTTGAAGAGATTGTTGGGCAAGGAGGAGAAGGGTTTTGGCTAAAGGAACAGCAAGGGATTCGAGTTCTGCGGTGTGGAGACTCAGAGAGGGCATATTCCAGGTAATATTTCGGATTCCTTTATGTTATGTTGATGTGTATGCGAAATTAGGGTTTATGAAACCCATTTAGTGATTAGATGGGTTATTATGTTATTACCCGAACGTTTATACCCCAGTAATAAGATGTTTAAAAGTCCAGAAAGTCCCATGATTGTATATCTCGGGATCATACGTAATTTAGAAAGCAGTTGCTCGTCTGCATGGCATGGACTCGCCGAGTTGTTCTTCAGACTCAGCGAGTAGCTTGAAGATTTACTGGGACTCGCCGAGTTGTTCTTCAGACTCGGCGAGTGGAGTCGGGGTGGCCCCGCGATTCTTCCAGGGGTAACTCGTCGGGTCGAGGAGGATACTCGACGAGTAGATAAGGAATCTCAGAAAGTTGGAGGACGTCTAGACTCGCCGAGTCGCCATGGTACTCGCCGAGTCCGGTCGAGTTGACCGTTGACCGTTGACCAGAGTTGACCTAAGTCTGACTTCTTAGGGATAGTCACACTTAGAAGATATAAGTGCTAATGAGATATGTAATGTTATAGGGAGGTTGTAGCTCGTCGGTTTGTGCACGAGTGATTCAGGATTTGCTAGCTTTCAGCATTTACGAGGTGAGTCTTCTCACTATACTGTACCCGGAAGGGTTTGACTGTGTGACCGGAAGGTCGGATATGATATGTGATATGTATGCTATATGTGGTAAGTTATTTGCTATATGTGCTATGTATGCTATGGGCCGGAAGGCGATTATATTATGGGCCGGAAGGCAATATGTTATGGGCCGGAAGGCGATATGTTGTGTGATGGACCGGAAGGTCGGCGTGGGTAGGACCGGAAGGTTTACCCAGCAGGGACGGAAGTCCCCTGAGACACATGGACCGGAAGGTCGGGCCTGGAAAGGCGTATGTGCGTAAGTTGTATATTGGGGAACTCACTAAGCATTTATGCTTACAGTTGTTGTGCATGTATTTCAGGTACTAGCGAGGACCGTGGGAAGGCGCCGGCGTGATCGATACACACTGAAGAATGCTTTTATGATCTTGGGATTTGATTTATTTGTATTTGACAGAATACTTAAACTATTTATGCCTTGTTTTGAATGGAAATAAATATATTTTTAAAATGAAAAATTTGTTTGAAAATTTGAGTTGTTACACGGTTGTTTACGAGTTGATTGCTGACGAAACTCGTATCAAGTCCCATGCTGACAAAGCTCCCAAGACAGTCACTCCTGCTGTCTTTGCTGTTCCACAACGACCTCAATCTTCAAACCAAAATCATCCCAGAGTTGCATTTGATGAGTGTGCTTTCTGTAAGAAGAAGAACCATTGGAAAGCAAATTGTCCTTTACTAACAAGCAAGGGAAATCAGCAGCGAGAGCAAACAAGATCACTAGCATAGTCTTAGTCTTCACACCAGAACAAGTCTCCTGGACAGTCACGTCCCTCATTTTCATCTTTTAGGCCACTACGGTACGTTGCTGCTTCACCTTCAGTTGAGAATGAAACGGATTTCACACCACCATCAGCCTTGGATCCATAGATTGTTGAGCAGTTCAGACAGTTCTTAGCTACCAATCCAGCTGCCATGTCAGTTTCCATGTCTCATTCAGGTCTATCTTCATCCAACACATCAGGTATTCCTTCATCCTTGTGGATATTGGATTCTGGTGCATCTCATGACATGTCACCACATTTTTCATCTTTTGCTTCATTATCTTCTCATACACCTGTCTCTATTATGTCAGTAGAGGGTGTTGGTTCTATTTTCACTCCTTATATATCTTTAACAGAAGTGTATTACATTCCTACACTTGCTTTAAATCTTGCATCGGTAAGTCAGTTGTGTAAATCTAGTTGTTGGGTCTTGTTTTCTGATTCATTCTGTTGTGTACAGGACATTCGGTCTCGGAGGGTGATTGGGATAGGTCGTAGACTTGGGGAGCTTTATGTCTTGGAGCAGCTACATGTTGCTGATGTTGCTGCATCTAGTGTTGATTTGTCGTCTTTTTGTTTAAACCCTTCATCGTCTCCTTTTTATCTTTGGCATTCTCGTTTGGGACATGTATCAGCGTCTTGTTTACAGTTTTTGGTTTCCACTGGTGTGTTAGGATCTTTGAAATTTGATGATATTTCCGATTGTTGTGGTTGTAAACTGGGAAAATTTTCTGTTTTACCTTTTAATAAAGGTGTCACTCGTTCTGTTGCTCTTTTTGATATCGTGCATTCTGATGTGTGGGGTCCCTCTTCGACCACCTCCAAATCAGGAGCTAACTATTATGTTTCATTCATTGATGATTATACTCGTTATACGTGGATTTATTTTATGAAGTGCAAGTCTGACTTTTTCACCATATATAGTGAATTCAGAGCTCTTGTCAAGACTCAACACTCTACTGTCATAAAATGTTTTCGGTGTGATCTGGGAGGAGAATTTACCTCCAATGATTTTAAACAATTATTGGCATCTGATGGCACTATACATCAATCATCTTGTACAAACACTCCTTAGCAGAATGGTGTTGCAAAAAGAAAACATCGACATCTCCTAGAAACGGTCAGATCCTTACTACTCTCTGCTCAAGTTCCCAATATGTTTTGGGGAGAAGTTGTTTATACTGCCACTTATGTTATTAATTGCATTCCTACTGTGTACACTTCGGGAAAGTCTCCTTATGAAATGTTGTTTGGACAACTCCCAGATTATTCTTCATTACGAGTGTTTGGGTGTACATGTTTTGTCTTGAAGCCTCATGTAGAGAGAGATAAGTTGTCTTCAAAATCAACTCTTTGTGTTTTTCTAGGATATGGTATTGGTCAGAAAGGTTATCGGTGTTATGATCCTTCAAATCAGAAACTGTATGTATCTCGCAATGTCACCTTTTTGGCGCATATTCCATTCTATAGCATTCCTATTCAGTTACATGATGCAACCCGAGAGGAGCTTCGTACTATTGATCTGTTTAGCATTGACATTGATGATCCACCACATGTCACTGATCCACCACTTGCTGCTGATCCACTACATGCGGCTGATCCAGCACCTATCGTTGATCCTCTGCCTGCAAATCATCAAGACCCCCCTCCATCGAGGCCTTATCGTAATAAGAAGTCCACAAAGCTTCCTAACTTTGTCTTTTCCTCTTACTCACCGGCTTTTGCCTCTTTTATTGCTAATGTACATCATCTCTCTGAGCCAACATCCTCCAAAGAGGCCGTTTCTGATCCCCTTTGTCAAACCGCTATGGCTGAGGAACTTGCAGCTCTTTATCAGACTCATACATGGGTTCTGGTTCCGCTTCCACCCGGAAAGCACACGATTGGTTGTCGTTGGGTTTATAAAATCAAAACAAAGTCTAATGGATCTGTTGAGCGTTATAAAGCCAGACTTGTGGCGAAAGGCTATGCATAAAAGTATGGTATGGATTATGAGGTGTTGGGTCAAAAATATGGTTTATACTTTGCTTTTCTAGGAAAATATATTTTTCTGTAATTTTGTGGTTGTGTACGGATGCACATATGTGTGCGGCCGCACACCCTGTATACGGCTGCACATGTATGTACGACCGCACACCCTGTGTACGGCCGCACACGCGTGTGTGGCTGTACACTCGTGTGCAGCTGGTGGCCCATGTCTCATATATATAGGGTGAGGAGAGAGAAAGAAGAGAAGAGAGCATATTGTAGAGAAAGAAACTAGAGAGAAGAATAGTCATTCATATCTTTGAATACATCACAAGATTCATATAATTATTCTTCTCCTTCTCTTCTATTTGATCTGACATCATCCAATTGATTGGGATTCCGAACCATTAATTGGATCTGATTGATACTCAAGCAATTTTGGGGACTTATAATTGGTATCAGAGCTTGGATTGTATCAGTCAATTTTGTCAGATCGGGAGCTTATTTGATCTTTTTTTTTTTTGAAAAGATAATTGCGTTTTTTGGATAGATCTCTGAAAAATAAGGGAGGGTTTCTTCTTTGCATTTTTCATAAAAACGAGTTTTTGATCGAGTTTTGGAGCAAAAAAGGTTGAAAAACATCGTTTTTTCACGAATCTGTGTCTGCTCAAGTCTTCGCAGCGTTCATTAACGAATAGAGGGAGTTTTGGGGCTGGCAGGTTTCGAACCTGGGTCCCTTGGTTCCAATTCCAGCGCCTTCACCATCTAATCTAGCTTGCTAGATGTTACTATCCTTCCCATTTTAATTCAAAAAGACTACCATTCGAATCAAATTTCGCAACTTTTACACTTTTAACCCAAAAATCAATTTTCTTTATTTTTAAATTCCAATTTTCAACCAAAAATTTTAGTTTTTAATTTTTGATTTTATTTTTATCTTTTAACCTTAAATTTTTTACTTTGACTTTTAAAATTTGACCTTTGACTTTAAAATTTGACTTTCTCATTTGACTTTTAAATTTTCAAATTTGTCTTTTCGGTTTGACTTTTAAGTTTGACTTTTGAGTTTGATTTTTTAAATTTGACTTTTAAAGTTGACTTTCTCGGTTTTTAAGTCAAAGGGCAATTAAAAAAAATGATGAGTTCCACATCAATTCAGGTAAATGAATCCGGTTGCTCTCCATCTTGTGTTAAAACTATTAAATTTTTACGAGAATCAATAGATTTAATCAAGAGAGAGAATGAGGATCTAAAATATGAAAGGTACACTATTAGGAAAGAACAGAAACCCTTCAAAGCACAATTAGAAGCCAAAATCAAGGATTTCCGAAAACTGCAAGAAGATTATAGCAACAAGTGTGAGAATTATGATCACATCAAAAGAAAACTTGCTGTCGTGACTGAAGAACTTGAAACCTTGAAAATTAAGTGTGGAAAAACAGATGTTAGTTTGAAAAATTATACTGCATCAAGTAAGACATTCGAGTCCTTGGTAGAAAATCAATTGAGTTTTAAAGATAATCAAACCAAGGGTCTAGGGTATCACAGTGTGCCACCTCCTTTTAATCACAATTATAACCCACCATTTGAGACCAATGAGGAAGAAATGTCTGCTCAGTATGGCCAAACCTCTGCTTCAGATTCAGTTAAGACTAAACAATCAGGGCCAACTGAAGGTGTTGAGACGCAAGTTTCTAATGATTTTGTTACATGTGCAGGTAAAGTAGCAGAAGATGAGAACAAGGAGAAAACTATTGAACAATCCAATGACTCCTTGAACTCTGAATCTGTTGCTTCGAACTCAGTTGCTTCTGATCAACCTGTCGTTGGTAAATACATGCCACCATTTCAAGCTAAACAGAGTGCCTGTTGCAACTGTGCGTGTGGGAAAAGCAAGAGGCAAGGCAAGGATACGCCACCAGGGGCAAGAAGAAATAACTTCACAGTGAAGAAAAAGACTTGCTTTCACTGTGGAACACCTGGACACATTGCCAGAAATTGTCCAAATCGCGCATACGTTCCCTACTACGCACATGGCTGGCAGAACGCGCCAAGTGGGAGATTCTACAAAAGAAATCACTCAAGGTCACGTTCAGACCATGGTGACTGGAATGCACAGAAGGCCAAGAATCCAACTCCCAAGAACAATAAGGGAATGCCGGCCAAGAAGCCAAATCCAAGAGATGCTCCCGTGAAGCCAAAATCAAAGTCATCTCAACAACCGACATCAAGATCAAAAGAAAGTACTGAGCCACCCATCAGATCGAAAAATAAATGGGTTAAACCCAACTACAAATGGGTTCCGAAGGCTCAATCTCCCAAATCATCTAATGCTTCTAATATTTCTACATTTTCTGTTTGTGATAAACCGGATATGTCTTGGGAGAGAGTTCCTTGCAAAGATGACAAAGGTCAACCCAGTTTCAAAATGGACTGGGTTCCAAAGACCAACTGATCTCGCTCGGTGTCGGAACAACTATGGAGGCATATCATCAGACTTCGGTTTGTTGATAGTGGTTGTTCCAGGCACATGATCGGAGGCATCTCTCAACTGTACAACACTCGGAATTTTGTTTGAGAGTATGTGTCCTTTTCGGGAAGGGAAGAAAGGAGAGGATCACATGGGGTCTATGCTTAACGACATGAAGAATTTTCGGATCTGTTCTGAGGCTACGCGTGCTGTTCTCAGACCTTCTGGATGCAAATTCAATCGGTGAATTACGGTTTGAGTTTTCTTCTCTATACTCCTGAGTTTATCTTTATTTGATTCATTTTGAAGATAACTTTTTATTTTCTTATAGTTTTTTGTTAGTATTGTTTGGGAAGTGATATCAAGAAAGTGATAACGGGCAGTCCAAACCTGTGTAAGGGACTGAATCTGAATTGTCTAGACTCTGTGTTCAATGTGCTAGTAGGCACGAAGGATTTGACAGTGTGGATTTAGATAGGATTGTTTGGACTGACCATATGACGCTTGGGTAGGTTGAGCAGGGAGATATACATGAGAATCCACCGGTCATACTAAAGAACCTGTATCTAGAATTGTGGTTTTACTTTTCCTCGATGTACGGATTCTGTCCTTAATTCCGGTATTGACGGAGCGACTGGGGAATTCCGATAAAGTAGGTCTGTAGAAAATTATTTTCTTTCTTTCTTACTGTTAGTCATATGTTTCCTCCTTTACGTGATTGGAAGAGATCCGACCTGTACTGCAACATATGCAAATCTATTTCTCTGCATATTATATCTATGAAATTCTTCCTATCTGTTAGCCATATGTTGTCTCCTTTGTGTGATTAATAATCCGACCTGGTACACAGTATATGCAACCTTCTACTTCTCAATCCCTATAAATACTATAATTAATCATAATCTAAATCTACCCTCTCTATGAATAATAGTCTGCTCACCTAAAGTAAGGAGTATCTCGGAAGTTCTTAATTATTGGGGTATATCAGGAAGCGGGAAACACGTTCTAGTACACTTAAAATTGAACCATTATAGATTGTCTATAGATCTCGCTGCTTAACTTAGGTGGACAACAATACTCGTGGTCGTCGTCAGCTAAATGATTTATTTAGAAAAATTTTGTCGATATCATTTGTGTTTAAGTGGACCACAATACCAGCAATTGACCAGATCTATTCATAAAGGTGAAGGTACTGATAAACGAGTTCAGACTGTCTCACAACTTTGATCCCAAATTTTTTTTTTATTAAATTTGTTCATAGTTTTCCTCTATGCACAAATTTAGGGGGAGAATTAAAAAAAAATTAAAAAAATATATAAAAAATCAAAAATCAAACAAAAATCAGAAAATTAAAAAAAATCCAAAAATATTTTATGCTAAGTTTTCTTTTAGTTTTGTTTTGTCTTGAAAAGTGATTTCAGTCATAGATGAGACTCGTGGAGACTATATTGAAGATTTTCTGAGCCAAAGCTTCATCCGTGATCATCGAAGAATTCTCATTCGAAGGAGCAAGAAATGAAGATTATTCTTTCGACATTCAATCCTTCAACCCCTGAAGCAAGGTGAAGCTGAAATTGAAGATTATGTGACGGATTGCATTGAAGCCTCCTCAGTCAGTCTGTTGCTATCTTAAACCTGCTGAAGTGATCCAGTAGATTATTTCTCTCCGTTGTTCTCTCTAAAGATTCTCAAGCTGAAAGCGCTATCTTTCAAGAATCAGTACATCAAGCCTCCTCACCCAATGTGCGTTCAATGTCAAATTCTGTAGAAATCCCAACTGCTCTAGATGAAGTCATTTATTGAAGATTCATATGTTCATCTTGATGCTGTGAAGAAATTTGAAGATTAATGCTGAAGCCAAGCTCCCAATGAAGATTAACAAGAAAAGCCAGCTACTTTTTAGGAGGAGTTTGTAGGGCCAATTAGAAAAGAAAGCTATAAACCAAGGGGGAGATTTTTGGGTCAAAAATATGGTTTATACTTTGCTTTTCTAGGAAAATATATTTTTCTGTAATTTTGTGGTTGTGTACGGCTGCACATGTGTATGCGGCCGCACACCCTGTGTATGGCCGCACACACGTGTGTGGCTGTACACTCGTGTGCAGCTGGTGGCCCATGTCTCATATATATAGGGTGAGGAGAGAGAAAGAAGAGAGGAGAGCATATTGTAGAGAGAGAAACTAGAGAGAAGAATAGTGTGTGAGAAAGAATCTTATGTATGGAGCATCATTCATATCTTTGAATACATCACAAGATTCATATAATTCTTCTTCTCCTTCTCTTTTATTTGATCTGACATCATCCAATTGATTGGGATTCCGCACCATCAATTGGATCTGATTGATACTCAAGCAATTTTAGGGACTTACATGAGGAGACGTTTGCTCTTGTTGCAAAAATGACGACTGTTCGCACCTTGATTGCAGTTTCTTCCATTCGCCAATGGAAGATTTATCAGGTGGATGTCAAGAATGCTTTCTTGAATGGTGATCTTCATGAGGAAGTATACATGTCTCCTTCCCCTGGTATTGCTCACCAACCAGGTGAAGTTTGTCGACTTCGGAAGGCTCTATATGGCCTCAAACAAGCCCCTCGTGCTTGGTTTGAGAAATTTTCTACGGTGATTACTTCTCTTGGTTTTCAACCAAGTAACCATGACTCGGCTCTATTTATTTGATGTACGAATGCAGGTCGGATTATTCTTTCCTTATAGGTCGAAGACATGATTATTATTGGTGATGATCATGATGGTATAGAGTCTTTAAAGCGTGGTTTGGCTCACCGTTTTGCTATGAAAGACTTGGGATTGCTTTGTTATTTCTTGGGGATTGAAGTTCCTTAATCTCCAAAGGGTTATCTTTTATCTCAAACGAAGTAAATTTCAGATTTGTTTGAACATGCACGACTCACGGATAATCGAACAGTTGATACGCCTATAGAGAGTAATGCAAAGTACTCTCCAACTGATGGTGTCCCATTATTAGATCCAAGCCATTATCGTACCATTGTTGGAAGTTTGGTTTACCTGACTGTCACTAGACCAGATATTGCTCATGCAGTTCATGTGGTTAGCCAGTTTGTTATTGCTCCTACTACTGTTCATTGGGGAGCTGTTCTTCGTATTTTGAGATATTTACGTGGTACTCAGTTCCGCACTCTTATGTTTCCATCTTCATCCTCTCTTGAGCTGCGTGCTTATAGTGATGCAAATTGGGATAGTGATATTTATGATCGTAAGTCCACTACTGGGTATTGTGTTTTTTTTGGAGATTCATTGATATCATGGAAAAGCAAGAAACAAGATGTTGTTTCTCGATCTTCTATAGAATCTGAGTATCGAGCCATGGCTATCGCCACTTGTGAGATTGTTTGGTTGAGATGGCTTCTTGCAGATATGGGCGTTCACATCTCTCAGCCTATCCCTTTGTATTGTGATAACGAGAGTGCGATAATGATTGCCAAGAATTCAGTGTTTCATGAGCGCATAAAGCACATTGAGATTGATTGTCATTTCACATGTCATCATCTCCAAAAGGGCACTATCTCTCTTCCTTATGTTCCTTCCTCTTTGCAAATTGTTGATATTATGACGAAGCCGTTGACTGCTCCTCGATTCCATTTTCTGTCTGACAAACTCTCAATGCTTATTGTTGTTGCATTGTGAGTTTGAGGGGGGATGTTAGCCTATTAAGATTTTGGGCTTTATTTTGTATTGGGCCTTTTCGCCAGGAAACCCTAATTAGCTTGTCTATATATTATGTCTTTCCCTTTCATTGTATTTGTACTTCTCTTTGATAATAATACGAAACCCTAGCCGTTATATGTCTTTCACTTGTTAGTTTTCAAAAGTGATATAATTGAAAGTGAAATACCTTGAAAATAGTTAAATATGAAATCAAATGAAGCCAATTTTTTTAGGATAGAGTTTGACATAGGAAAAAAGATGTTCATTTTTTCATTATTGTAGTATTCTATATTTGTAACAATGTTGTTAAAATAACTGTAACCGTACTAACCGGATCGGGTTAGGGTCAAGCTCTCTCAACTCGTTTACTGTTTTGAAACGACACGAATCCGGCACGACACATCACGTTTGTCAGGTCTAGTCTTAGTAACCAAAGGTAGTAACGAAAGGTTTCATAATAATAGACTCCGAAGGCAGATTCTCTGCGTCAATTGGTTGTTGAAGGAACTACGCAGACACCACATCATATTTCTCTTGATTGAGCCTTGTTGTTTTCTCATTAAAGTTATTTATCTTCTTTTTTCACATTGCTCATTGAACCAAATGAGGAAATCGAAGAATAAGATAGTTTATTTCCTGTAGATACCCTTTCTACCATTTCTAAAAATTACTTCCCCTCATGAGGAAATCATGGAAAATGGACTCTGTTTTATGTTATATTTGTCTCGGTGAAGTTGAGATGGTGCACCATGTTTTCATTATTCTCATACTTTGCAAGTTTGGACCCTTGTTGGTAGATGGTGGGGGATTGTTCCATCTACCAATATGTCGATTGGCAATATCCTTCGGTGGGCAGATCATGTGCATCTCCATGCTACACAAAGAAAGTGCTTTGACGTAGTGATTTATTATTAATTTTTTTGGTGCCACTGAATTTTCATAACAATCATCTTTTTGGACCGGCTAAACTAAAGAAAGCAGACATTTTCAATGACATTGTTTCTCGTTCGTTCTTCTAGATTTGTAGTAGACATAAAAGTGCAAAAGGAACGGGGTTGGTTGGGTGCACAACCCTTGTTTTTATCTAGTTTCTTTTTTTTATCAA
The DNA here is from genome assembly GCF_002870075.4 of Lactuca sativa. NCBI lineage: Eukaryota > Viridiplantae > Streptophyta > Magnoliopsida > Asterales > Asteraceae > Lactuca > Lactuca sativa. Next base: position 191,457,529 of record NC_056623.2, on the reverse strand, counting down.
GTTTCTTACTAGTTTTAATAATATACCACTGTTTTAAAAAAAATAGCAATCCCAAACACCCCTTAATTCTATCTTTTTCGAGCTTTGAGGACTTACTTATCTTCTCTCCTCATCATGTGCAAACATCAATCTCCATGTTAGGTGAAAGTGTGGTTTGGGAATTAACTTAGTAAACATATCAAAACGCATGAAGACCATTTCACGTCTGTTCAAATTACAAGGTTAAATTATTATAGTTAAGTTGAATTTTCTAAGCAATCGCATGATTTTTATGTGTGAAGAATAAAACCTTTTGTATTTAAAGGGATGTGATTTTGTCCAAACATTGATAGAGATCTTGAAGTGATTTTGTACAAAAAGAAAGTGTTGAAGAACATAGATGAAGTGATATAATTGAAAGTGAAATACCTTGAAAATAGTTAAAAATGAAATCAAAGGAAGCCAATTTTTTTAGGACAGAGTTTGACATGGGAAAAAAGATGCTCATTTTTTCATTATTGTAGTATTCTGTATTTGTAACAATATTGTTAAAATAACTCTAACCATACTATAATAATTTGGAGATTGTTGTTTAGTAGACAAATTTTCATTCGTTGGAACGTGATATTACTTTTGGTAATATGATATATTAATCATATTTAGTCAATCTTGTACTTGAACTTAGTTTAAATGCTTTGTTTGTATGATATAATCATATAACATAAAGACAAACAAGGTAGAGAGCGTAGATATAAGAAGTTGATCGTTCGGAGCTGCATTAAGAAAACGAAGAAGGGTCGTGATATTGTAAAAGATCAAGAATGCAACATGAAATTTGAAGATCAATATAATAAATGTGTTTGAATGAAATTATTTGAGACACATAATATATGTGCAACATGAAATTTGAATAAATAAAATAAGCCGGTTACAATGTTGCTTATTTTGATCGTAAAACAAAAGGTATTTGTTGCATATTTCATCTAGAAAATCAGTTTTGTTAAGACTATCATATAAAAAAGAAAACATAATTACATTAAGACTTTTTTACTACTGTGACACAGACCACCACTATCTAGCACACTATCCCGTGTGCATTGTGGTGGCCGTAGTGTGGTCCATCGTTGTCCCCATCACAACTGACCACACCCAATGAAAAACATCTCCTAACTTTTTCCTTTTGACATTTTTATTTCTTCACATTTTAAATTTGTTTTTTCAATTTCATTATTTAATTTTTTTTAGATTGAAAAAGAATGATGTGTAACTATGGATATACCAAGCTCATGTGGTGATGAAATAGCAGTGTCATGACACCAATGATGAACTTTTTAACCGAAATCCAAACCAGAACCTATAGGTGGTATTCAATCCGGTTCTCAGTTCTTAGTTTACAATTTATTCAGTTTCTAGTTTTTTCGGATCAACAAACTGTTTTACATGCCTACATGACACCCCACGTCCCCACCAAATTTGTGGCAGTGGTAAGTATACCTGTTTTACATGCCTACATGACACCCCACGTCCCCACCACATTTGTGGCAGTGGTAAGTATACCAGATGACCTAAAAAAACTTTCAACCTTTTTTTTTTAGTAACCTTAATGAAAACCAATTATAAATCTTTCAAGTTTCATCTAGGTAAATATACATAGATTTCATCAAGTCAATCATGTTTATAACAAATATACAATACTCACAAAAACTATTATGTATTTTCTATGTTATACACATCGAGTAAAATAGGTATATGCGTAACAAAAATCAACTTCATGGTTCAAGTAAAGTGGCTTCGCCTCTCCACAACAAATACAAATACAAATACAAATACACCTTTTTGAAGTAAATCGAATTCTACAATACTTAAATAATCAATGAGTTGTAGGCTTCCACTATTCAAGAAAATCATACCCGAAAGGATTTTACTCAGCTGAGAGAAAAATGAGAACATTCACCAAGAATCCATACAACAATAATTAAAACACACACACACACGTTACGAGTGATTTTTGGACAAAAAATGAGAGGTGGATGGTTGTTTTCCATAAATATTTTCATAATGTTGTCCATAATCATTCAAATCCCACAAATAGTTTCACTTTCACACTTTCACTTATACTTCAAATCATTTGTTTATTATAGCATCCTAATTCATTTTTTTTCTATTATATCATTGCACTTTTAGTATATTTTTCTTAGTAGAACCTTTCACTTTGAAAAATCTCCACAATTATAGCATTGAAAATTTGTTTTGTATTTGTATGACACTGCTATAATCGGGTAGATTTCTCAATGTATAGTGTTGTAATAAGAATTGAAAAAAAAGATGCTATAAATAACAAATAAAGAAAAGTAAATTGCTATTTCTTGCAATCTAGCCCTTCAATTTATGCAACAAAGTGGTTTCATTTTCACTTAAATGTTGCATCTTTTGGTTTTAAAATGAAGCATTATTGCATATTTTATAATACAAAACTCCTGTGATGCATAAACTGGGAAAAAGGTGGCACGATCTTAAATAGACACACATTTAACCCTATAAAGATACTAAAAGCTAAAAAAATGGAGGTGTAAAAGACGGAATTACCCTTGTGACTGAAGATGTTCTCCGGATAACTTGGGTGGCCTATGAAAAAGCAAATGAGCCACAATGCGGTCGATTGGATTTGTCTTTGTCTCTCCTTCAGGCTTTCTTGATGAGCTGTCATTGAAAGAATATGCAGATACATTACTCAAATAAAAAAATAAGGAATGATAAATTACTAACTAAGAGAAAATAAAGCTTTCCCATGATTCCTTTAGTTTCTCCTTATATTTAATTTCAATTTTCCTGTGGCAAAAGAAATTACCCAAGCATCATATGTTGAAAATATTTCACTTTGTGAATTCCGGAAGAATCTTACGGAATTGGAATTCAAGATTCCATTCCATGGCATGTATGGATGCAAATGGATGGAATTCAATTCCATCACATTCCTTCGAATTCCATTCTTCCTTTTTTTATTATTATAAGACCAAAACAAGCTCATTGTATATATCCAAATAACTAAAAAAAAATTAATTACAAGTAGAAATTTAACTATATTCAACTTTTAACGTGTGACAAATTACAAATCTTTCATATAGAATTCCATTCTTCCAATTTTTATTATTATAAGACCAAAACAAGCTCATTGTATATATCCAAATAACTAAAAAAAATTAATTACAAGTAAAAATTTAACTATATTCAACTTTTAACGTGTGACAAATTACAAATCTTTCATATTCCAATTCCCTTAAATTCCTATTCTTTTGAAAGATTCCATTCCTTCCAAAAAAACATCATGCGAACCAATTTAGAAGATGAATTAGGTGTTCACAAGACATGGATTATATAGTTTATACATGAAAACAAAACTCGAATGAATACTTAGCCTTATAAAACAAATTAACAATGACATATTGATGATTATGTAACTAACCTCTTTGTTTCACCTAATCTTTCTTGAGTGACAACATTTGGTACTTGTTCATTTGAACTAATTGCATATTTCCTCTCCAATGCATTTTGAGCCAATCGAAACAAACTATCTCTTATACAAAGCCTTATTTGAATGCCTAACTGAAAGAAAAATACGTCTTCATTAGTCTCTCACAAGATCACCTATCTTTTTGTTTTGATGGAATGGAATGAGTCATTACATTCCATAATCATGTTTGGTTCGTCTATAGGAATGGAATGAGTTTTCATTTGAATTTTTTATATTATATGTAAATAGATTGTCTAGTTTTAAGTCTACTCCATACATTATGTAAAATTATAATTAATGAACTTGTATGTGTATACAAACATGAAAAATTAAAAGCATAGTAAAAGTTTATTAAAAGCCAAATAAGATTATGATAAAGAATATATTTGCAAATTATATTAGAAAATAAAAGTATAATTCAATTGAAAGTCATGAAAACTTAAGAAAAAGACTTGTCATTTAAATTACAGAATTTAGTTATAAATAATCAACTTTTAATTACAAAAATGAAAAATCTAACAAAATAAAGCTCATTACAAAATAAGGTTACAATAAAAAAAATTATTTATTAGTTATTTCAAGAAATAAAATTATAATTCAATTAAAATCATGAAAACTTTAGAAATACACATTTCATTAAAAATGCATAATTAAATTAAAAATAATGAACTTTTATGTACAAATATGAAAAGGAAACACAATAATAGCTCATTAAAACCCAAATAAGATTATATTAAAATATATTCTATAGCTATTTCAAAAAATAAAATTATACCTCAACTAAAATCATGAAAACTTTAGAAAAGGATTTGTCAATAAAATTTCAGAAATAAAAATGGGTTATATTGCAATTTTTCATTCCTATCCATGATGAAATAGAAATTATACCCCCAAGCTAATGAATGAATATTAACAGAAGGCCTTTGCCAAAAAAAGATAAAAAAAAATTAACAAAATGGAAGGAATCTCATTTCTTTAAGAATAGCCCATTCCATTCCATCATACTTCATGCAAAACAAACTGTTTTTTTCATCCCATTGAATAACTCATTCCATTCCTTCCCTGATTCCATCATACCAAAAACTATCATTACAATATGAGAAATTAAATATCCTCCTACTTTTCTTTCCTACCCATGTGAAATAATAACAAGTGTCTTAAAATATTATTACTTTTATCAAAATATGACACTTGTCACCATTTCACATAGGTAGGAAGAAAAAGTAGGATGATATTTAATTTCTCTTATAATATGATTTACCGTTGAAACAACATTTTGTAGTTGATGTAAAATGGCATCTTCCAATGAATTTGTGTTCATCACAAGAGTGTTCAAACTTTCATCAATTTGGCTTTCATTTGAACAACTTGTGAAACTTGAATTTTGTCTAAACTCTTGTTGTTGTTTACATATAGCAAACAATGCCCTCATTTGTTGACGCCTCCTTAGTTTTTCAATCTTTTCTTGAGGTGTCATCATACTCAAAGGCATCATCAAAGAAGAGCTTCCAGATTCAAATTGTTGATTTCCCATTATGCTTTTATAACCACAAGGAGACTTCTTGTATTCAGTTTCTTGATTTCTAGACATTGAAGAAGGTATTTTGATATGTTGTGTATACCCTCTTTCAAATTCTTTACCTTCATTTCCAAGAGAAAACCAAGGATCACATGCCTGTATATGCAAAGAAATATTATCAGCTCTAAAATGCATATAAGAATGCATAGAGGTCATAATTAAAGAAAAAAAAGAAAAATGATATTATATCAAGGAGTAATGAAATACTAAAATCAATTTGGAACTAAGATAAAAAAAACCCCTTCAAAGTTGATAATACAAAGTATTTGTCACAAGAATCTATACAACTTATGAACATATAAAAGGAATATTACAATAAGACTTATGGAATTTCGGTTGTGTTTGTTATGATGTGAAGACAAATTCTAGTAAACTTGATTCATGATTGGGTAAGTAGATGCATCTTTATTACAAAAATGCATCAATTCTTGAGTATCTGCTTAAGCCACCACTCAAAAGTATGTATGTTGGAAAGGGGAAGAAGGGCAAAATGACCATTTTACCATTTTGCATTTCTAAAAGGGTCTGAATTTTTAAGATCTGGATTTTTAACATGCTGTTTGGTTGGAACCTCTGAATTGCTGTGTTGAATTTTTTTTGTTTTAAAAAATAACTAAACCAACTCCTTGAATAACACCATACAAAATCCAAATCAAACATAAATATTTTCAATTAAGAGGCAACTAAATAGGACCTAAGTCATGTTCTTTTTGCATCAAGTCAAAAAGAAACACTCATAAAGCTTACAACAACCGAAAGCCATTCATTACCATAAAGTCAATAAGTCAATAAGTAGTTTTTTAAAAAGTGTTTGTCTTAGCTTATACATGTTTTAAGGGTATTTGTCTTTTACAACCCAAAAAGTTAAAAAAGGGGTTTTGAAAAGTTAGAAATTCTAACTTATTGAAATCTCCTTTTTGAAGGGTTAATGAGAAGTTATTTTAAAAGTCCTTTTCATATTGCCAAACACTTTTTTTTTTGACTTATTGACTTTTCAAAAAGTCAATAAGTTGTTTTTAAATCAAATTCCAAACACCCTTTTACTCTCATAAACAGCAACCAACATATAGCTCCACTAACATCTAGAACCAGAATTACCTTTTTGATTCCGATTCCGATTCCGATTCTGATTCCGATTCCGTTTTCATCTGGCATTCCAATTCTTTGTGCGTTATTTGAAGAAGCTGACTGTGAAAACCGATAAATCTGTGATAGCTCCCCATATGTTGTAGCTCATGTGCACAACCACAGTGAACATGCTCAGGATTTTTATCCAAAAACAAACCATAAAACTAAAGTTATACGAACAATACCTTTCCATTTTTGCCCTCACTGCATTCCATCAGCTCCAAATTTGTGTTTACATCTTTTATATGCAAACTTGGAGATTCCATAGATGAAATGTTTGTGTTTTCATACACCAAGTCATTGTTGCTGCAAAACATCACTTGTGAGGATATTAAGTCAGATGAATAACATCAGAAGGATCAAATATAATCATGGAATAAAAATATGGATTATAATATTTGAATTAAGTGAACAATAACTACATTACCTTAATATTCTATCAAGATCATCAAAGCTCCCCACATTTGTCCAACCATAATCAACAAAATTACTATCTACTTGAGCCTTTTCATCTGTTAAAAATCAATGATATTTTAGAACCCAAAATCTACTAACAATAAATGCACACCATTAAGACATATATATATATATATATATATATATATATATATATATATATATATATATATATATGTATCAACCCTCATACTGATGCTTGTAGAAACTCCAGAAAAAATGAGGGTGTGTTTTGTTCATGGATTCCGATGGAATTGGAATTCAAGATTCCATTCCTGGGGCGTGTTTGGTTGCCAAATGGATGGAATTCAACAATGTTGGAATCGTTTAAATTCCATGTTTGATGGATTTCATTATTCCTAAGGGAGTGTGGAAGGAATTCAATTTCGTTCTTCTTTTATATGCAAAGACTAAAATACACACATTTATACATGTTAAAATATATAACAACATGAATTTAATTACATATAATTATATGGGTTAATCTCATAAAAGGCCTTATATTTTTTGTTTTTTTCTGGATTAAACCTCATTTTTTATTTTTTTTCCCCGAAAAAGACCTTGTATTTTTTCATTTTTCCGAAAAAAACCTTCAACTTTGTCTTTTTTGTTTTCTAAAAAAAAAAACCATCAACCTTCTAACTGTTTCCAAATAAACCCTCGACTTTTTTAGTTTTTCTCGAAAAAACCCTTGCATTTTAAATGTTTTTTCGGAAAAAGTTCATACCTTTGTGTTCAAGATCCAGTTTTGTAGCATTAAATGGAGACACCTTTCTGTTTTCCTCATATAGCTCTGGAGTTATCTCATAAGTTTCATCAGGATATGGCACAATGTGATCTTCATTTTCACCTGTTTTTCCCCATATGATATTCGCAAGCTGATTTTTTTTTTTTTTAAATGTATAAGTTAAATGTAAGCTCCATTTGTATTACAAATATCCAAACAATATGAAGCTGAAATTACTATAGAAACTATAATTACAAGTAAAGATAGATAGATGCATTGATCATAGTGGTTGAAAACTCAGAAATCGGATAACTGTAATGTATCCAGCATATAAAAGGACTTGTGGTCTTATTTTTTACTCTGTTAACAAAAATCTCTCTGATGATCATCCAAGAACACCATTAAACGTTAATCACCTCAAACTAAACTCACAGGGAAGCATGAAAAGAGTACTCCATTTTTTCTATAAGCAAACATTTATTGAAGTAAAAGGAAAAAAATCGAACAGCAAAAAGGGAATTTCTACAAACCTCTTCGCCTTCCCACTCAAACATCGTTGTAAATATCACCTTCGAAGCTCAATAATCCCACAAACAAATAGTAGCAGTCACTTCTTAACCCACACATCGCCGATTATCCGCAATATAAGATAAATTCGTTATCTAAACATCAATCAGGAATCACTGTAAGCTTCACCCAGAACAAAAACTATCAAAATTCCTTAGTTGTAATCTCAAATTTCAAGAGGTTAACTTGAGTTCTTCGAAGGGTAGCACAAAGCTTAGAGAGAGAAAGTGGGTCACAAACAGGTTAGCAAAACGAGAGGTGGAGATTAGCTTAGAAAGGGAGGACACTTGTGAGGTGGAGTGTATAGTGTATCTAGAACTTGTGGTTAGGAAAGCAATGATCAAAGTCAAGGATGCAATTGGAGTATTGGATCATAGAATTTTGAAATTTCCCATTTTTTTAGGTTTTTGATTTTGATCTTTTGTTTGGATTTGGCGGGGAGATATGTGGGCGGAGGCTTCCTGTGGGTCGCCTTTCAATGGTCCGACATGCTCTACTCCTGGTGGCCAACTTTATTTTCTGCCCATTAATGAATCCATGTCATATTTACTAGTTATAAACCGGAGAAAACACCGGTTTGTGATTTTAAATTTAGAGAAATCTCAAATAAAGTTTTAATAATTTATGACAGTGTACGGTTTAATTCTAAATTAAATCACTAATCATTAATCCTTTTCAATAAATCAAAGTTTTTTTTGTCACGTGTCAATCTCTTATAAGTTTCCATACTTGTCATTTTATGGTATTTTTGAAATAAATATTATCCACTTGTCAATTTTTGTTTTTTTTTCAATTTATAAAATTAAAGTCATATATTTATATATGTAAAGTACTAAATATCATATATATGATATTAAATTGCAATAAATATGTTTCTTCCTTTCTTAATTTAAAGTTATACATTAAAAAATATTTTATGTTTATACTTTAATGTTTAATCTTTTTTAAATCAACCCGTGTAATACACATGTCTCACACATAGTAATCCTAATAAATAAGTATTTATATTGCCACGTGGCAATTGTTAAGCCCCTCCCCAATCTAATTTTTCCGCTCAAAACGTCTAAGTGAAATTCCACATTTGTCCTTACAGTCAAACATATACTCCTTTTTTTCAGCAGTTTCAAATCGATAGTATCCAAAAAAATAGCAAGAAATTTGGAAACCTTCTATTGTTCAACCGTTTCTTCTGCAATTTCTCCAATAGTTTTGGAAACCAAATCAGTAGTTCAAATTTTAAAATACATCAAATCCCCAAATCTTGGAGATTTTGTTTATATTTAAACGACATGCAGTTTCCCCTGGCCTAAATCACTTTAAAGCAGACGGCCACCACCACAACCTAGAGTGTATCGAAGCCTTTATCTGGAAGAAGATCGGAGAGTCTTTTATCTTCCCATACCACCATCGGTCATGTTCTTTGCAAAATAACTATATGTAAGTGCTTCATTCATATTCATTTTATGAATTTTATAAATTTTAAATTTGGCTTCATATATTCAAAGAACAAGATCTTCTCTTTCGTGAAGATATCAGAAAGTGGATAGGGTTTGATCATAGCCTGCTCAGTTTTTAGAATTGGATTTTGCTTTTCTCGATATTATAACATCAATCTTTTAATCTGGTAGTGTTGTTTAATTAAGAAAAAATCTCTTTAGATTCAAGTTCTTTGTTGAAGCAATTTTTGAGGATTTTGTTGTTAGTTAAAAGAATGTGTACACATTCATTTTTAGTGACCCTCCATTTCCTCAGTATTGTAAGTTCTCTTGCATGATTCTCTGATGCACATAATCTGTTTTGATGAAACGTTTGAGAGAAAAGTCAGAGTTGTTTCAGTTAAAACAATTGAATGAGTATTGTGAGAATATGATTGACCAGTTGATTCAGTGGTATTCAACTGCCGCCCTTGATTTTGAGTAATATATACAGGCTCAGATCAGAAGATAATGCAACATGTCACAACTAGCCTTTTTGACTAAGGAAATTCCGTCCTCAAGTAAGCAAGGACTATTGTGAGACTTGTGCTAACACACCTAAGTGTTCAATATGAGTTCCTAAGGAGCCATATAGTGTTAGAATGCAAATCTCTCCAAGTATAGTGAATCTCTCCCAAATCTCTCCAAGTATGGTAAATCTCTCCTAAATCTCTCTAAGTATGCGAAATCTCTCCAAGTATAGTGAATCTCTCCCAAATCCCTCCAAGTATGGGAAATCTCTCCCAAATCTCTCCAAGTATGCGAAATCTCTCCAAGTATGGTGAATCTCTCCGAACTCTCTCCAAGTATGTGAAATCTCTCCCAAATCTCTCCAAGTATGTGAAATCTCTCCCAAATCTCTCCAAGTATGTGAAATCTCTCCCAAATCTCTCCATGTATCTAAAATCTCTCTCAAATTTCCCTAAGTACCTTCCTCAGTCGAAAACAACTCAAAACCGGAAGAGGAAGCCCCAAAAGGACCCTCTTGGTCCGGAACCCTATTGCTCCTGAACCTTCTTAGTCCGGAATGCCTTATAAGAAACCAAGAGGAATCACAACTTCGGACTACGCCTCTCATCCGGACCCTTAGTTGCTTCGGAACTACCTTCTGACTCCGGAGATGTGGGCGGTTCGGACCTCCAAGCTGATCCAGACGGTTTCGCTTCTGACTTCGGATCCGAGAATGACTCTGGACCTCGCCTGTTGGTTCCGGAACCTCCTTGCCAACCACTTCGGACCCTCGCAGGATGTACCCTCCCCTCCGTAATTTGAACTACAACTTCGGAATTTATCATATGACTCCGAATTTCACCTTATAACTTTGGATTTTGGACCATTTCGGATCTTTTTCTCATTTTAAGGTATTTTGAGGTCGAGAATCCCACCAAACTCGTGTTTTTCTTAACTGAGCCCCTAAAACCCTTATTTTATGCTAAAATTAATTATTTTAAGCATATTCTTCATAAAAATAAATGTTTGGGATTTAGGAAAACCTTATCCTAAATCAAGAAAAGGACAAAGGGATTGACTTTGTGATTTGATGAAATTCCTCATTTCTCATAGAAATCTCAGTTAAACACAAAATATCCATGGATAACCAAGCATTGTACACCAGTCCTCCAAGCAAGTGTCATATCACTCATATCCCCCACTTAGAATACGTGAACCCCTCTTCTTCCACTTTCACACTTCTCATCTTCACCTCCAACAAACTTCTAAGAGTGATCTCTAGCTCCTTCAAGCACCAAGTTCATCTCTTCAAAGGAAATTCCCAGATTTCTTTGGATATTTTTAAGTTCAAAGAAACTCCCAAGTGTTGGAACTTGGAAACTCCTCCTCAGCTCTTCAAATCACCCAGCAAGTCAACTAAGGTGAGCTTCATACCCCACCTTTTTCAATATTTTTAATGTTTTTGGGGATAGTACAAGTCAAATCTTGCCTAAATACTTGAATAATTGCATGTATACATATGTTTAATTTGCATGTGTGTATGGAATATTATTAAATTATTATTTTAGTAATATTCTCATGAACGTAAGATTTCACAACTCCATAAGGAACAGAGGATACTTTGTGTACAAAAGAGCCTCCCAACTATTGGGTGTGTCAAACTTAACCCCTTTATCTATGCTTTCATGCCTAAAGATAAAAGTTATAAAAAGGGACTTTGATAAGTTGACACTATTTTTAGAAATTTTCGAAAATGGGAACTTTGTGACTATTTTGCAAACTATCAGGGAGTATTCTATAAATATTCAATATAAAAGTTTGCGTCAAGAAAATATGAAAATAGAGCCTCTTTGACAGAAATATTTGCATGTCATAGACGGCTGTCGTAAAACCTCCAACAACATAAGAAATGTTCTATGTGTCATAAAACAAAAAATGCGTGTCATAACCGGCAGTTATAAAAATTATAACTTGACACTTTTTCTCTTGACTAAAATGACTTGTTTTTCAATAAACGAAAAGGAACGAACACGAGCACTTAGTTAACGAGCACAATCAACGATATGGAACGCGAATGATATGATATGAAAAGGAACGAACATGAGCACCTAGTTAACGAGCACAATCAATGCTATGGAACGAGAACGATATTTCTATTCAGTAAGTACGAATTTCATTATTTATCTAACAAATAATGGATCTCTAACGATTGCTCAAAAGGTTGTGAATATTCTAGTCAAACAAATCTCAAAAGTACCTAAATATAAAAATATTAGTGTACGTCTAAGTCATGTAAGGAGTTATAGCCATAGTCTCCTGGAGGGAGAGTGGGAATTTGTATATAGATCTATACGTGGTTGGCACCCCGCATCTTCGTTGTTCGCTACAGCTAGACAGGCCAGTCTAGGGTGACAAATGTCTTTTCCAAACCGAGGGCGCATGAGAAATGCCAAAACAGGCACTCCGTTAGATTAGTATGGTTATAACGACTCACTAGAATATGCTATATTAACTACAAATTTATGTAAGGAAAACCTCATAAATAAATTTTGGCACATTGTGTTGACTGTCCTACACGTGATAGGTGATGGTCCGCATTTGTTGTGTTGACTGTCCTTCTTCATCGCGTAGAATGTCCACAATAGCCATGTTGATTCTTTCTCCTAACAAGTATAGAGTCATAATACTGCTATTTTTACAAATTAAAAAGCGTAGGACTCTATGGAAAACGTTTGTAAACGGTTTTGATAACAATAAACTACCCACACATATACATAGTTGGAAACTAGAACTTACGAATATTTTATAGCAGAAAATATAGGATTTTTTGGAGAAAACGATTTTTTCTACGATTTCGATAACGATAAACTAAAACGCACACTCAATTTTACTCGATAAGAGAAACAAGATTTTCAACCATATTTCTTTTTTGAAAATAAGGAATTTTTCTTGAAACGATTGACTATTACTATTCAAAAGAACTATTCTCGTACACAGCACGCTTTTACAAATCACACTACTTTTCAAAATCACTCCTTATAAGGATGAACAAAATTAATGACATGCACACATATAACCATGATTTTCAAGGCAAGACTTCAAACGATTTCATAGAAAATATCGGATTTTATGAAAGTACAATGAGAACGATTCTAAACAAGTGTAAACGATTTTACAAAAATGCTTATGAACTCACCAACTTTTTAGTTGACACTTTTCAAAACGACTTGTATTCTCAGGGATCTAGTAAGCAGGTAACAAGGGACGCTGATGCAAGATCATTTAGCTGTAGTTTGAAGTTTTCTACTTATGTATCTTTTGTATAACTCGAAGAACAAATACAATATGTAAACTATGTAAGTTTGTTATCTCAATGTATGAAGTTTGGATTGCTCTGTTTCATTTATATTCAATTGTTATGATATTACACAATGAAGTCACCCACCTTCGGACGTTTCTGCCGTCTGGTCTGGGGGTGTGACACAACATGATAAGGATGATGGAAAAATCACCATGGCTGTTCGAAGGTAATTCAATTAATTTATATTCGAGAAGATCTACGGGAGGAAATGCAGGACCTGGATTTGTTGGGGCGAGGTCGGATAGCGAATCATGGGGAGTACCAAGGTGGTACTCAAGACTATTGAGCTGATTCAGTAGGTTCGGAGCAGGCTCCAGAAAGCTCAAAGTCGGCAGAAGAGCTATGTTGAAAAGCGTCGGATAGACTTGGAGTTTCAGGTGGGAGATATAGTCCTCATGAAGGTGTCACGTTGGAAAGGTGTCATCCGATTCAGGAAGCGGGACAAGCTGGGCCCTAGGTATATCGGTCCCTTCAGGGTTTCGGCTCGGGTGGGTCGGGTTGCGTATCATCTAGATCTTCCAGCCGAGCTCAGCCAGGTTCATAGCATACTTCATGTCTCTCAGCTGTGAAAGTGTTTGGTGGACGATTTTGCAGTCGTGCTTATGGAGGATATTTAGGTGGATGATCACCTGAATTACATCAAGGAACCAGTGGAAATTTCGAATCGAAAGACGAAAACCTTGAGGAACAAGGTTGTAGAGTTGGCGAAGGTGCGGTGGCGGCACCACAAGGGGTCGGAATGGACTTGGTAGCCTAAGGATGAGATGAAGGAGCATTACCCAGGATTGTTCGAGGCAGTGGACTTCAAGGACGAAGTCTGATTCAAGTGGGGGATAATTGTAACGCTTGATTCCAGTATGACTTATTTTTTTCCAATTATTTATATCTTCTTGGGGACTCGGCGTGTTGGAAGCCTCAACACAGCGTGTCGAGTTGTTTTTGGCTGCGGAGATTAATGAGTCGACTCGGCGAGTTAGCGGCTGGGAAGGAAACCCTAATTTTTAGGGTGTTGCACCTTATTTAAAGGCCTTAAGTCCCTTGGCTTGTCTCCTTACCAGCCTCCTCTGTCCAGAAACCCTAAAATCGAACATTATCTACCATTTTTTAGTGTGTGAGCTTGGGGAGAGCCTTGAGTGTTCATTTTTGGTGCATATTGAAGGAGCTAAGGATTTGGGAGTTGCTTGGCTTGAAGAAGAAGTCTTGGATCCAGAATCACTAGCTCATTTGTCAAGTTTTTGAGGTATCAGGTTCTCACCTTGCTTAGTGGTTGCTTAGATCTCTTTTTGGGTTAGATTTTATGCTTTTAGCCATGGTTAGGTGGATGATGGGGAATTAGGACATCCCAAATGTTTATTCTTTCAGATCTAAGATCTACGTGAGCTTATTGGCATAAAGGTGCCAACTTTATGGTCATAAGGGCTTCATGCATTCATTAAGTCCTTCTTTTGGCCTCTTTTGATCATTTGAGCCTCTCTTAGTCATGCATGAGCGTAAAGTTGGAAACTTTACGTGGCTATTTAGCTTTAAAGGACCATATCTGCATTTTGGGGCTATGTCTTTGGTGATTACTTGATTAATGATTAAGCCTTCACCCTTTTAAACCTAGGGTTTAGGTTTTGAACCCATTTTGGTGGTTCCTAGGGGTAAACTTGAAAACTTTACCCTTCTAGATGCCATTTTAGTTGAGATCTGAGTTGTGAAGCTCTTAGATTCGATAATGTCGGCTTAACGAATTAAGATGTTGGGTTTTTAGTGAACTTGGTGTGTTTATTGATAAACTCGGCGAGTTAGATCGGTTTCTTCCCAACCTTGCAGTTAATGGAGAAACGTGGCGAGTTGAAGGACAACTCGACATGTTGGGTAAACTCGGGCCGTTGACTTTGACTTTTGACTTTAGTCTTTGACCAAGTTTGACCTATAGGGGGATTTGGGGCATTTTGAGTTGTATTTAAGGAATTTTTTGTTTAGGGGTTGAGTAGAGCCGATATTCGTAGCCGAGACCTATTCAGCTATCGTTCTGTATTCGAGGTGAGTTTCCTTACTAGGTTCAGCGGGTCTAAGGCACCAAGGTCGGCCCTCATTTGGTTATGTTATTATACTTGTTGTTTGTGTGATACTTGTATGTGATTGTATGTGTATGTCTATTGGGCGAGGCCCGTTATATGAGTGTGGGCGGGGCCCATATCTCATTGCTATTCGAGTGTGGGCGGGGACCGTTATTCGAGTGTGGGTGGGGCTCGTATCTCATTATTATCTGAGTGTGGGCGGGGCACATATCTCATTATTTCATGATATGTATGGTATGTGGTATTTTGGGGGAACTCACTAAGCTTTGTGCTTACGGTTTTCAGTTTATGTTTCAGGTACTTCTGGTTTTAAAAGGAAGAGCTCGGGATGACTACATCGCACACACCATTGAGATTTTGCATATGATGTTTTTCTCTGATTTTTTGTCCATTGATACATTGGTTTTTATGTGAATGTTTGGATGATATTGGAAAATACTATTTTATCTATTAATAAAAATGAAAATTTTGGGACCATATTTATGGATGTTACATTATGGACTTTTTCTTCATGCTATAAATACTAGCTTCATGAGACTTTCATTCTTGCTCTTCTTTTGGACACAAAACCATAGCTTGGAGAGAGTATGCATACTCTCTCCATTTTATTCTTCCTCTTGAAGATATTACTTATTCTCTTGAAGTTCATACTATGGTTATGAACTTTAAGCTTAAGAGTTAAGGGTTTTCTTACAACACTAACATCTTAAATCAAGTTGAGAACTTGTTGGTGTCTAAAAGGTTTCACATTCTCCATCAACTTCCAAGTCTCCCCTTGTGGATTCAAGGTCTACAAAGGTTGTTAAACACTTCTTCCTCTTTGGTGCTTGTTTTATTTCCAAACTTTACAAGAAGATCCTTGGTGGGTAGAGACTTGGTTTATATTTATTCTAATTTTAAAGTCTTCTGTTGCTAAATCTTATGTTGTTGAAACTAATTTTTGAATAAAAACCTAACTAAAACTTATGAACTTTCCCTCTTGCGTTGTCCTTTTTAAATAATTATGTCTCATTTGAATACTTCCATTCTATCATTTTTTGATTGATATTTCTTTCATCACCTTCAAGCTCTAAACTATGCTGAAGCGATCTCTGCCCGAAGGGCATCGATTCGCTCATCCAGAAGCTCTAATCCCCTCCTTGATGGTACCAAAAATCACAGGGGTGGCCTCCATGATACCATGAGTAAGCTCTGACGTGATAAACTCATGTAGTCTCTCATCAATGGGTTCGACACCTAAACCAGGTACAGAAGCTCCTCCTCGAGTAGACACCTTGCATGACACTAACTGAAATACAAACGTACAAACGATCAACAAAATATCGAAGATACTTCCTATATACATGGCCATTAGAAGTTCCGAGACTGGTCTTGTCTCAAATACGGATCATGTTCTTTCTGTAGTCGGACCCAATACTACCTTCCACACCTATCTCTACTTTCCTCAAGAACCATCTTGAATCCCCTAAATCACCACACTAGATCTATACACACTATCACTATAAAAACATCATACAAATACTACTATGACATTTCTAGTTTGTCCTAGGAATTTTCTGTTGGATTAGTGTCTAAGCCCGTAACCATATTTGGTAAGTACTTGACCCAGTTGTGCATGGTCCTTTTGGGTTGCCTTCACCAAAGCAACTTGACCGGAGAAATAATGGAGAAAGAGGTTATTATGATTTATTGATATATTATAATAATGATATATTAAAAGAGAAATCATATTTTTTTAATCAATATTGGTCAATAATTAATTAAGAATTAATTCTGTGATCAGAAGTAATTAATTAAACTAGAGGGGCTGAATTGTAATTATGTGATAGTTGCAAATTAGGGCAATGGATGCCATATGGATAGGATGGACGAATTCAAGGTGATAGGGCCTTAGAATTCGTCCAAGATAAGGATTCTAGGCTTATCTTATGGGTTGCTTGGTGAGCAAGTAACCAAATAAGGATAAGGACTGAAACCCTAATCTTTACCCTATATAAAGACACCTTAGGCCTAGGAAAATCGGCCACTTGATCCCTAGAAGACCTAGAGCCGATTTGCTGCCTCTCCCCCCTCTCTCTCATGCCTCTCCATTTGCTTTTGGTGTTTGTGAGCCATTAGAGGTACTACACTTGTGGTACTTGCTTTCTAAGACAAGGAGATTGAAGATTTGAGTTGTTATTACAATATAACAACAAGAGGTATGAAATTCCTTTTACCATCTAAATTTTGAAATACCTAGATGCATGCTAGGGTTCTTCTTGTGTTCATAATGTTGTGTATCTAATAGTGAAAACATTGATCCAAATCTAGGGTTGCATGCACACATAGGATTGTTTATCTAAAACCCATCAGTGGTATCAGAGCATATGATTATTTGTTTTCAATTAGAATTATACAATTGTATGAATTTGACACTTTAGGGTTTATGGACAATAAACCCTAGGAGGCAAGGATTTCGAAATTAGGGTTCTTGAACCCTGTTTTTCGAAAATTTTGATAAGGGTTGTCAAACCCTTTCCTTTGTGCCCAAGATTTCGAATTCCAGGGTTTGCCAACCCTTGAATTTCGAAATTAGCCTCCTCCCTAAGATAAGATCCTAAATTTTAGGGATTTGGATAATCCCATATCTTGTAATCATCTTTTAATGTTTAAATATGGTAATTAAAGATTTTAAATTATCCCATCCCATGTTTTTCGAAATCTAGAGGGATTTAAGGGATTAGGATAAATTAATTGTTTAATTTAAGGTAATCCTTTATGATTTAATAATTCAAATTAATTGTTTAATCTAAGATAATTATTAAATCAAGAGTTTTAATATTTAAAATTTTAATTTAAAAGGTCTTAAATTTCGAAAATTTTAAAATTGAAATTAAAACCCTAGTATTTTGAAGTGTTTAAAATACGCCATATACTATTATATTATTACAAGATTAATATATATATATATATATATATATATATATATATATATATATATATATATATATATATATATATATATATGTATATAACTAAAATGCTAGTCTTACCGTTAGTAGGCCTCATTCACGAAGCCGATCTATAAGGGGGGTATAAGGTTATGGCCTATAAAATGGCCGTTTAATGGGTATCTAGTCTTACTCACCGCTTCCTTGATTGGTGGAGGATCGTTAGCCGAATGGGTAGGATATGACAATCCTCTCCTCATTAATAAGTATAATGAATCTATATAAAGTAATTAAACAATTTTACAAAATTCCAAATCTTAGTTACTTTAGGCAAAAGTGAATTGATGCAATCCCATGAAATTACACTTTGGACCCTTGCTAAGAAGTAAGTGGAGCGTGTGTGGTTAACCGGTATACTAATTGGTTCTAAGAAAAGGTGGCAAAGGGTGACTCATTGTTTGTCATAGTTCGATGGAGCGTGTGTAGTTAACCGGCACATCGAATATGTGACTGTAACAATGAGGGCACGATGTACATTTGCATAGTTATTCACATCCGCTTTGTGATCCTCGACATGCCAGTCACAAACTAAAGGGGAATATCGAGATTTAAACATGCCATTGAAAAGTTTAATGAATCTCAAATGAATCTAGGAATTTTCAGTACATTTAAAACTTAAGCCTTTATGTTTTTTGTAGCACCTAGTTCTTGGTACGTATTTCTTTATTTTTTTATTTAAGTATTTTGCGTTTTTGGTCTTGGACTCGGCGAGTTGAAGGACCAACTCACCGAGTAGAAGCTGGACGGGACGTGGGATATAAGCGATGGACTCGGCGAGTCGGGTCCCGGACTAGACGAGTAGACCCTGTCTGGACAAAAACCCTAATCCGAGGGTTTGCACCATATTTAAACAATGTTATGTCGGCCACAATGCCCCTTATGCTCCCAGAACACCTCTCATTGAAACCCTAGTCGTTATTGAAACAATCTAAGCCTTGTTGGTGGATTTTGGTGCTTGAGGTCTTAAGAAGGAAGGAGAAAAGCTTGAGGAAGCGAGTAAAGACCAAGGGAACCCGAGTTTGTGCACCATCTACAGTTCATTGAAGGTAAAAAGCTGTAACCTTGCTCTTTCATTTGTTAGATCCCCTTTTGGGGAGATTTAGGGCTTTTATAAGCCATTTTGATGACCAACCATGATTGAAAACATGGTGGGGGGTTGGCGCTTCTGAATCAAGTCATTAAGGGAGTCACAAGGCAGTCTGGGGGTGCTTTTGCACCCATGAAAGGTCCCATGCATCATAAGAGCTTATTTTATGTCTTTTTGAGCTCAAAGTCCCATACATGCACGTAAAGTTTGTAACTTTACGTGCTAGAACGATTAAAGGAGCTTAGATCTACCTTTTGGTCAAGAGTTGTACGCTGGAAATCGAGAAACGAGACTTGGACTTGCTCGACTCGACGATTCGTTCTTGGGACTCGACGAGTCCGAGGTAAAACTCCCTTTTTCTGTTAAGGTTTGAAGGAACCCAGTTGAGCTCTAGAAGGGTTTTTGAGGGTCCAAGGGAGTGACCCAACGCTTCGGACTTATCCTTAGACCTGGAATTCATGGGACTCAATGAGTTCTAGAACAGACTCGGCAAGTCCAAGGCAATCTCCTTAAGATTGATGATGAACTCGACGAGTTGTTCATACAACTCGGTGAGTCGAGGTCAGGACTTGTTCATCAGATGAAGGTGAACTCGACGAGTTGTTCATACAACTCGACGAGTCGGATGAAGGATCACTCAATGTTCTTATAGAAGAGGAACTCGTCGAGTCATCGCCAAACTCGACGAGTCGAGTCACGGATGAGGACATGTAAAGGTATAGGGACTCGACGAGTTGACGGCCCAACTCGGCGAGTCGGGTCAACTTGAAGTTGACCTTGACTTGGACTTGATAGGGGGTAAAATAGTCATTTTACCCTAAGAGTAGATTGCATTTTTTGACTAAGTGTTTGTGGGGATTGTAGCTGGAAGACTTCCGGAGCAGTAGCAGACAGAGACTTCCCACACGGATTATCAACAACTACTTGTTCGAGGTGAGTTACCTTCCAGTAGTGGTGGGTCCACGGCCACAATGTCGGCCCATCAGTAGGAGTTGTATGATTAGATGATTGTCTCCGCGATATTCATCTAGGTTTCTACTACCTGATATGTTTATGTGTTAGTATGATATGATGCTATGTGCTAGCGATAGTAGGGGAGATAGTCCCTAGTTTTCCGGTCGATAGGGCCAAATAGGGGTTACCATACCCAGTCATGCTAGATAGAATACGATTATGTGTTACATGTTACGTGGTAGTAGTATAGGGGTGAAATAATCCCCAATATCCAGTCGAGAGGACCGAAGGGGAGGCCAGCACCCTGATATGATAGGCAGTATCCGGTCGAGAGGACCGAAGGGGTAGGTCGGGCACCCAGATATGCCTGAAAATATATGTGTGTTATGTGATTATATGGTATGTGGTAGTGTGGGGGAACTCACTAAGCTTTGTGCTTACATTTTTCAGTTTTGTTTCAGGTACCTCTTCAGCAAAGGGGAAGGAGCCAGCATGGTAGTTGCACATCATACACACAACTCAAATTCCGCATTATGAGTTTTCCTTAGGATTGTACTCTGATATTATCACTATTTTATGATATCGAATTTCAACAATATACGCAGTTTATGAAATGTTATGAGTTGACAATGTTTTCCTGCAAACATTTTAATTAAAGTAATTTATTAAACGAAAATTTTTTTTCGTGATGATTTTTGGGTCGTTACATTTTTCATGGTGGAAAATTAGTGAATCGTCATTCACTTACTTCCAAATTATTTTCATGTTGGATTATGGCATCCCTTTTCTAATGTGTAAATAATGTTGTTGGATCCTAGCCCTAATTTCTCATTTTGGGTGTTTAATTAGGGATTTAATTCTAATCAAACTTTGTTCCTTTCTATTTGCAGATTTCTAACGCAAACACAAACAACACTGCTCCTGGTTCATTCTCGCTAATGAGCCTATATCAAAAAGTGACGTTTGATGGATCGAATTTCAACGAATGGATAAGATACATTCGCATGATTGATCGTTACGAGGACAAATAATATGTTCTCGACGAGAAGCTTGAAAAGATCAATCCAGAAATCGCTACTCTCGAAGAAATGGCTGTCTTTGAGGCCCACGAGCGTGATGCAACGAAAGTTCATTGCATTATGCTGGCCACTATGAATCTTGCATTATGCTGGCCACATTCGCATGATTGATCGTTACGAGGACAAATAATATGTTCTCGACGAGAAGCTTGAAAAGATCAATCCAGAAATCGCTACTCCCGAAGAAATGGCTGTCTTTGAGGCCCACGAGCGTGATGCAACGAAAGTTCATTGCATTATGCTGGCCACTATGAATCTTGAACTCCAAAAGTCCTATGAGGACATGTATCCATACGAAATGCACCAAGATTTGCTGGAGAGGTACCACCAAAGCGCAAGGAAAGAGCGCTATGAGATTATCACCAACATGATCATCGCTAAGATGGGGAGTGGAGAGTCCCTAACCTCGCATTTGCAAAAGATGTAGAGGTATGTTGATCGTCTTTGCAAGTTAAATGTTAACTTTGGGGATGATATGGCTATCGACATCATTCTCCACTCCTTGCCCTCGTGCTACAACTAATTTAGGATGACCTACCATATGAACAAAGAAGAGGTCACCTTAAGCAAACTCCAAGGGCTCCTAAGGACTGCTGAGAGAAACTTCAAGGACAAGTCTGTTGCATCAACTCCCACTCTACCCGCTGCTCCTGTTTTGGCCATTAGGTAAGGGAAGGGGAAGAAGAGGAAGGCTCCTTCAAAGAGCCACCACAAGGGAAAGCCCCAAGATGGCACCTCTTCTAGTGGAACCAAAGTTGGTTCTGCTAAGCCCAAATCAAACCCAAAGGAGGCAGAGTGCCACCACTGCCACAAAATAGGGCATTGGAAGAGAAGTTGCCCGTAATATCTGCAAGCCATCAAGGATGGTAAGATCAAGCTGTCTTTCGCAGGTATTTACACAATTAAATCTAATGATTCATCACATGCTATTTCTTGGGTTCTTGATACAGGATGTGGTTTTCACATATGTTCTTATTTGCAGGGACTAAGAAGAGATAGGGATGTGGAGCGTGGAAGAATAAATCTAGTCACGGGGAACAGAAGATCGCCGCCTGTCACCAAGATTGGAGTGTATTCTTTAGCGCTTAGTAATGGATTAGGTTTAGATTTAAATAATTGTTGTTATTCGCCAGATATGGCAAGAAACATCATTTCATTTCATGGTTTGTTTAGACAAGGATTTAGATATTCGTTTGATAATGAGAAAGGTTCGATTTATGCTTATCTAAATGGTGTTTTATATTTTGAAGCATTGCCTTGTAATGGAATTTATGAAACTGTTATGGTTGTAGATAACCAAGGAAATGATGTATTGTGTGTGGATTCTTCCAATAGTATGGATAAAGCATGCTTGTGGCATTGTCGTCTTGGACATGTCAACAAGAAACGCATAGCCCAACTCCAAAAGGATGGAGTGTTGGAGTCATTCGAACTTAGGGACGATGACGTGTGCGAGTCTTGTTTACTTGAAAAGATGACCAAGTCACCCTTCACTAGCACTTGTGAAGTGGGTGAGGGTGTATTGGATCTTATACACACCGATGTGTGTGGGCCCTTTAGATCCACCACAAGGGACGCAAACCGCTTCTATGTGACTTTCACCGATGATTATAGTAGATATGGGTATATTTATTTAATCAAGCACAAGTCAGAAACCTTTGAAAAGTTCAAAGAGTTTAAACAAGAAGTGGAGAATCAATTGGGTAGGAAAATCAAGATACTTCAATCCGCTCGAGGAGGATCGTACCTAAGTCTTGAGTTCCACGACTACCTCAAGGAATGTGGAATAGTTTCGCAATTGACGCCGCCTAGGACACCGCAGTTGAATGGTGTGGCTGAGAGGCGTAATCAGGCCCTGTTGGACATGGTTCGTTCCATGATGAGTCGTGCTTCACTACCTATCTCATTCTGGGGATATGCCTTAGAGACTGCCGCACATATCCTTAACTTAGTCCCTACAAAGAAGGTTGCCAAAACACCTCTTGAGATGTGGACAGGGAAAGCTCCCTCGTTGGCACATATCAAGGTTTGGGGTTGCGAGGCTTTTGTAAGATGAGAGACTCATGATAAGCTCGAACCTCGTAGTGAGCGGTGTATTTTCATCGGCTACCCACATAAATCCTTTAGATATCTCCTCTATTGACCGAGTGACAGTGGGAGGCAAATCGATCTTGAAGAGATTCAAGAGTCGAGCAATGAAGGAACCTCTAATGTTGGCAATCAAACCAAGGAGGAAACTCCGGTTGAACCGATTGACGAATCCTTACCTCTTAGGCGTTCCGAAAGAGTTAGAGTTCAACCCTAGTTATATGGTTTTCATATTACTACAGAAGGGGACACGTATATTAGTGATAGTACACTAATAAATCTAGAGGAACCTAACAACTATAAGGAAGCCATGGCAGGCCTGGAGTCTGCAAAATGGAAAGAGGCGATGGACAGCGAAATTCAGTCTATGTACGACAACCAAGTTTGGAATTTGGTTGACTATGAACCCGAACGTAAGACGGTTGGGTGAAAGTGGATCTTCAAGAAGAAGACCGACATGGATGGGAATGTGCACACGTATAAGGTGCAATTGGTTGCGAAGGGCTTTACTCAAACTCCCGGGGTTGGCTATGATGAGACCTTCTCAACAGTTGCTAAAATAAAGTCTATGATGGGTTTTACACAAACAATCCTATGTGTGCATGCAACCCTAGAGTTGGATCTATGTTATCACTATTAGTTATACAACATTATGAACACATAAAGAAACCTTGCATGCTTCTAGTAATTTCGAAAATCACAAAGAAGGATGAAATACATACCTCTTGTTGTTATATTGTAATAACAACTTGAATCTTGAATCTTCTTGTCTTTGAAAGCAAGTACCACAAGTGTAGTATCTCTAATGGCTCACAAACACCAAGAGCAAATGGAGAGGAAAGAGAGAGAGAGAGGGGAGGTATGAAATTCGGCTCTAGGAACCCTATGAATCAAGTCATAGACGAATTTCATATACCAAGGGGTGTTTATATAGGTTTAGGGATTAGGGTTTCAGTCCTTATCCTTAACTGGTTGCTTGCCCACCAAGCAGCCCAAAGGATAACCCTGGAAACCTTATCATGGACGAATTCTAAGGCCTTATCCCCTTGAATTCGTCCACCCTATCCTATAGGGCATCCATTGCCCTACTTTGCAACTATCACATAATTACAGTTCATCCCCTAGTTTAGTTAACTTCTTTTAATCACAAAATTACTTCTTAATTAATTCTTGACCAACGTTAACTAAATTAATATGATTTCTCCTTTAATATATTATTCATATAATATATTAATAAACCATAATAACCTCTTTCTCTATTATTTCTCCAGTCAAGTTGCTTTGGTGAAGGCAACCCAATAGGACCATGCACAACCGGGTCAAGTACTTACCAAATATGGTTACAGACTTAGACACTAATTCAACACTCTCCCACTTGGATAAGTCTAGTAACCATAAATGCAAGTACAATCCAATTAGCAATCATAGCTCTAAAAGACGCTATCGAACTCTGATCTTATCAGTAACGTGTCCTTTAGATAAGGGATCATATATTCCTCCATTATACATATCGTATAGACGTGAGACATGGATTGAAATCATTCTCTCAGTCTATGTGTTGTTTCCCTATTTCCGATTTACGGCGAATGACTAATTGAACAAATCAAATTAGCCCTAGCCCGGCCGAACATTTACGTTTGTCATCACTAAATCATCGAGGGGCCCACATATATCACTTTTATCCTACTTTGGGTAAAAGGAACGGATAAACATCGACTCAATGCTCGCTTGCACTCACTCACCAAATCACACACAACAATATGTTTTATAACACCAAGTTACTCGTGTGTTTACATATTATCAATGTGCAACCGACTCGCAATATACAACCCACACATCTCCATTTCAAGAATATAAGATATTATCATCTCACCAATCGCTCGTGATAAAATCCATGAAGCGATCCAAGTGGGTTTAAGCCAATGCTCAAATCATATTCTTAAGAACTCATGAACATTGCAGCAAACCTTTTCTATGTTTAATACACTTTAAACAATCCACACACCAATTCATGACAATCTTCTTTCATACCTACTCCCAAAGTATGAGTGACTGTGGAACATTCGAATAATTTGATTATTCTGAAATAATTTAATTGTTCAGGAAGTCAAAACATGCAAAGTGAAACACAAGAATAATACTAATCATATATGGCCCCAAACTTTTCAGTATAAATAAAACATCTTTTATTTATCACCATATTGATTACTCATTATTTGTTGTTTCGGGTAATCAACTTATTACTTGAATTATAACTACAATTGTCCCATGCTCTTAGCATGCACACTATGTTTTCCTATGGTCCTAACTTTGTGAAATAGATTAATTGAACACATTTAAATCATACTCATTTCACAACTCCCAATCCTTATCACAAGTGTAAGAATATCAAATTCTTGCCACTTATAGAATATGTTATATTCTAACGTTTTATGCAACGATTCTTTTGTAATGTCACTACAATAAAGTCACAAAGACTATTGCCAATGAAATTACAAAGTCCTCTATTGGAGATTGTTGCAAGACAATTCCATAGATACGAAGTCTCATATTCAAGGTACATTCCTTTGAATATCCTTCTGCATAAAATTTTCTAATCTAGACATATAGATTCTTAACGTCCAACTCCCAATATAGAAACATTTCCACATTTTCCATATGATAACTCATTATCAAATCTTGTAATAATAATGTCAGTATGGTCCATCCACTACTATACTTCCAACTATTCACAAGTACCCAATCATTGGCGAGCCTTAGATTGTCCTTTGATAGTTGTTTAATAAACTTAGTCATGTCCGGTTCTAGTCCTTTTTCCCTCTTAATGCTCTAGGAATTTGGAAAATTTTAGAACGGTCAATTATTACAGCATATGCGATCGATCCTATACTCGAAGCGTATAGAACACGAAGCATAATAAAGACGTGATACTTTATCATTCTTTTGCCATAATATTTCTATTTGCCATGTTCTCAAAACTCGAACTAAGAAAAGGGATGCCGTAATCATAATCGAATTTTGAGAATGCAATTTATATACTTGACTAAATTTGATTAAAATTTCTCGATCTAAGCTCTTAGATTTCGAAACGAAGTACAATATTCTCTCCCTTAATTATAACAAAACAACTTTTCAACCCTTGCAACTTTGCAAATTAAAGCACTTGTTTTCTATAATTAATATTGCTAACTTGCAGCTTACCATAATTATCATGCTCCCACTAACATGATGATTATATTCATTCCAACATAACACTTATGCTCCCACTAGCTTTGACATGCACTACTAGAAAAATAGCCTTTTATGACGCGCGAACCATGACACGCAGTGATTTATGATACGCAAAGGTGAGTGTCTAAAAAATAATGTCATCTCTTCCAAAATTTAAAGGATTTCAGACGCGCATTTTTGCGTGCCCTAACATTAGTGTCTAAACAAAAAAAAAAAAAAACACGGAGGGCACCTGCGTGTCGTCTACGACCGTCGCTTTATAAATTTTAATAGAACGCGCACGTTCCATCCGGGGAAAATGAAATCCCAAAAACTTAAAATCCCCGCCTTCCTTTTTTTTTCTCCCTCCACTTTAATTTCCCTAGTAGCTAGGGTTTTTTTTTTCAAGAACTTGCCCCGATTATGCCCTCCTGTACTGCTCATTCTCTCTTCAACTTCCTTTTCTCTCCTTCTCACTTCGACAAACCCTTTCTCTTCTTCTCGGTTCTCGACGTCGACAGCTTCTCCCACCTCCGACGTTTCTCTTGGTGTTGGCGCCTCCCACCTATGACCTCCGTCTAGCCCCGCCCCACCGTCCAACGCTTTCCAGCGTCACCCAGCCGATGGAGCCCCTCATCTCCGACAATCTCACCTCGCCTGCCCTTGCCAGCAACGTTAGGTCTAGTGACCTAGACCGAGAAAACTCAGAGCCTTCGGAGGAGTGGTGGCACTATTCAAATCCCAGCGACGAAAGGAAACTCTCTATCACAGCAACAGAAAGTCGGAGACTGGAATGGGAGAAAGAGAAATAGAAATCGAGAAATCGACTTATACAGTAAATGGGGAAGAATCGATGATGCACACAACATGTTTGATAAAATGCCTCATCCGCCATGGTCTTAATCTACAAGTCTCTCTCTCTCTCTCTCACTCTCTCTCTCTCTACCCCATACTGCTTGACAACCACCCAGGCACCCACCATCCTTCGTCTTCTCTCTGGTTCACCACACTTCTCCTTCCTATGTTTGTTAGATTCGTCATCTGATTGGCGAGTGTTCTGTAAAAAATGATTTTTCCGTTTCATATTTTATGGATACCTCAATCTTCCGTGATGATTATGAATGTAGTCATAGAGTACTCGCTCCACTATCATTTTCAATCATTTTAGGGCATGGAGAGGTAATTTTTCTAGTCGGGGAGGGTTTCAATTATATATCTACTATATCTATTTCTAACTTTTTTACAGAGGATCGTTATGATTTAGGTTTCAGTTTAGCTTCCGAGACACCTCACATGATAAGTGAAGCTGTTAAAGGCATAACTCCATTGAGTTATGAGTTTACTTATCTTGTATCCATTACATTTTTAACCAGAACGCAACCCTCCCATTGAAGAAGTTATTCAATCTGGTGTTGTTCCTCGCTTTGTTGAGTTTCTTGTAAGGGAGGATTTCCCACAACTTCAGGTGAAATTCAACACTCTGTAACATAATATAAAATACACACAATAGTTACATGTATTTTATATAAACAATATATATTCTCTGTAGTTTGAGGCTGCTTGGGCTTTGACTAATATTGCTTCGGGGACATCTGAACACACAAAAGTGGTGATTGATCATGGTGCTGTTCCAATATTTGTAAAGCTTCTTGCATCTCCAAGTGATGATGTTAGAGAACAGGTATATTTTAGAGGTTTTTGTATTTCATAAACTCAATTCACAAATTCATTATCATGACTTTAATTTCACTTTATCTACATGTTAGGTTGTATGGGCTTTAGGAAATGTTGCTGGTGATTCCCCTAAATGTCGTGACCTTGTACTTGCACAAGGTGCTTTGATTCCTCTACTATCCCAATTAAACGAGCATGCTAAGTTATCCATGTTGCGAAATGCCACATGGACACTTTCAAATTTTTGCAGAGGCAAACCACAACCTTCTTTTAGTCAGGTTTGTTTCTGAAAAGACTAAACTACCCACATAGTTCTTTTGGCTCTATCTTTTCAACATTTGTAATGATGAATTCTGATTTGTCTTGACTTTTCACAGACAAAACCTGCACTTCCAGCTTTACAACAACTTATTCATTCAAACGATGAAGAAGTTTTGACAGATGCTTGTTGGGCTCTTTCATATCTTTCAGATGGCACAAATGATAAAATCCAAGCTATTATTGAAGCAAATGTATGTCCAAGATTGGTTGAGCTATTGAAGTGAGTCTTTTCTTCTTCTTCTTTTGAATAAAGTTAGGATCTTTAAAACTTTTTTTTTAAGTTCTAACCTTTTTCTATATTTTTAGTCACCCTTCTCCATCTGTCCTTATCCCTGCTCTTCGTACTGTTGGTAACATTGTTACAGGAGATGATATGCGAACTCAGGTAGCATTTCTTTTCAAATATTTCTCAAAGAAAATTGTTGCATTTGTTTTTAGATTATAGAAAATAAACATAATATTCGTTTCTCACTTTCATTTGTTTGTTGTAGTATATAATCAATCATCAAGCTTTGCCTTGTCTTCTCAACTTGTTGACCAATAACCACAAAAAAAGTATCAAGAAAGAAGCTTGTTGGACTATATCAAACATAACCGCTGGCAACAAGGAGCAGATTCAGGTCATAATTTTAATTTTTTTTAATCAAGATTTAATCATCAAACCTTATTTTCTTGACTGATATATCATCTACTTTGTGATTTTTACAGACAATGATTGAAGCAAATATCATTGGCCCTCTTATTCATCTGCTTCAAAATGCAGAATTTGACATCAAGAAGGAGGCTGCATGGGCTATTTCTAATGCTACTTTATGTGGAAGCCATGACCAAATCAAGTGAGATTCATAAACCTAAAATATTCTCTTCAATTTCCCAATATTTGTGAGCAAATTTCAGGAAATTGCAACACGTTTTTACCCATAATAACTATAAGTTTTGTAGTTACATTGTTTTTTTTACTGATAATAAAATGCAGGTATTTGGTATGTGAGGGATGTATTAAACCTTTGTGTGATTTACTGATATGCCCTGATCCGCAAGTGTTTGCATATGCAGTAAATCCGCAAGTGCTTTTTGCCTCGACTGTTAATGTGAAAAAAAGAATCAAAGTATTATGTATCAGAACATAAATTTAAAAATATATAGAAAATTACAATTATGCCCTTGTATACTGATTGGTTAGTAGCCCAACGTTCATAATAGTGAGCATATCTCTCTAAAGAATTCTTTGCCATTTCACTTCTGTGTTCAGATTCATCATACTACAAATGGAAGTGGAATGAATTACAAGATTAAAGATTTGAGACTTTAAAAAATGAATAATTGTAATGTTTTATTGAATTTAGAGTAAAATACAATTAGTTTTATTACATGATGTTTATAATTCATGCATGTTTACAGCTGCATTTGCAACCTTGTTCTAACAACAAACCCACATGTAGTATTTAATTGTTTATTTACGGTTGTGCCCCTGAACTATTATGTATTAACATCCATAAGCCTTTTGTTCTTATGTTAGTTAAGATTCATAAAGATACTTATGTTCTAGCTAAATATAAATAAGTCTTTCTAGTAGCCCCACCCTTATCCTTAGCAACATAATTAATTACATTAGCATCTAATGTAATTCGGTTCTGCTTACAGTAACGAGGAAGAAGCAAGCCATTGTATCTAGTAGTTTTGGAGGAAACGAGACTCAAGCAAAAAGCAAACACACGGAGAGTTATTGGCAGATAGTAAGCTAGATAATGCAATTGTATATTGTGCTTCTCTTGAGTTCATTTTTTTATAACATTTACTCACTATTGGAATAATTATTTGTATTTGACATATTAGTGAAATGAATTATCTTTGTTATTTATGGTATTTTATTTGTATGACATTAAATTCTATGCAATGGATTGTATATTTTGTATATGATATGTATTTTCTATTATGAGACATTAAATACAAATTTAATTTGAAAATTAGTAAATCTGTAAATATTTTTTTAAACATTTAAATTTATGATACGCAAAAATGTGTGTCATCTTCATTTATGACATGGCCTTTCTTGACAGGGGCTTTCTTGATACGCATTGCGTGTCATTAACACACGCGTCATAAGGTTACGACACGCGAATGCGTGTCATCTTCCTTTATGATAGGGCCTTCCTTGATACACATTGCGTGTCGTAAACGCGCGTCGTAAATGAGCGTCATAAATGCGCGTCGTCTCTCTTTATGACAGGGCCTTCCTTGACACGCATTTGCGCGTCGTCTGAGCCTTTTACGACGCGCAATGAGCGTCGTAAAAGGCTGTTTTTCTAGTAGTGATGTATTCAGAAAACAGTTGAACTTCTAGAAAACAATGCTTATTGAGTTTCTTAAGTTCATATTTCTAATACTAAGACGCTTCGATAAGACTTTATCTAAGCTTCTCAACCTCATACACCTTTTCTTAGATAACTCATGTGTGTGTCTAAACGATTCTAGAACTTATAGCAATAAGTGTAAAATGTTCAGACCCATTTGCCATTTCCCACAATTCAAACTATGAAGAGGGATGCCGTAATCATATTTGAATTTGAGAAATCCAAATTACACAATGTTATCTTCAAAATCTTTCTTAGTGAAAGCGTTTCCTCACAATTATTTTCATGAAGGAGAGAAACCTTATGACACTTAGATTTTATGGTGTATACGTTCTTATCCATGTGTATATTTCAGAACCATAATCATAAGATAACGTTTGTGACAAATCCAAACTCTTATGGACAGAACTTGTTCATTCTTGATTTCTTGCTATCAAGGGTCCCACCATTTCTTCCAAGTTATTGAGCAGCTTACTCCTATCTTTCAATGTACTTTCCGTTGATCAAGGTGCGTTTCCCATATTCAATCCATTGAGAACTCATAGAACTCACATGCATAGTTGACTAAAACTGGAATGACACAGAAACGAGAATATGTCAACATGATAGGTTAGAAACCTCAAGTCGTGTGCTAGTGATTATTTATTAGGTTTATTCTTGATTAGTTCTTGAAAAGTTTTCAAGATCATATAGACTCCCATTAACCTCTTGACATATATGATTCTCTTGTCAAGAACATTCCTTGACAAAACAATTATTCAAGTGTTAGTGTGAAATTCTATCAAGACTAACACTCAACTTAATTTGTTCTAGTTGGTCTTTGTCTTCTTCATGACATCACAACTTACAAATTTTAAATGTGTAGGAATAAGAAAACTTTCTCTATTCCACATTTAAGTGTTATAAACCTATTTAAGATGTGTCACTCAATGTCACAATCTTAACTTTAATATTCGATATTGGAACGAAGTATGATTCATCTTAATGAATCAACCACTACAATAATTCTCAATTCCTCTTCTTAGCCAAAACTAGTGCACTTAGGTATCGTTAGAGGATGAATTGTAATATGGTTCTTACAATTATCAATATGATCATAAAACACAATACAAAAGTACTCTCCCTTCTTCTTAGATTGGAGAAACTTTTTATCTTTCTACCTAATTGATTCTTCTTATTTGTTCTGCTATTATTGAGACTTTTCAATAATTCAGAATTATAATTAATCTTGTAAGCATAACCATATTTACTAAGCCTTTAGTAAATCATGACGAATAATTTTATTGTTATTTATGGTAGAGTTGACTAGCACACAACATTGTGTACCAGACCTTCTAGTCCTTTACTTGACTCATTGTCAAGGAATTAGTCTTAAAATTTCTAAGTATCAAGATTTCCATACAACACATGATTTAAATCATATGATTCCAAGATCCTTTACAATTGAAACTTGGGATATGGGAATCTTTCCTTACTTAGAAAACTACAACACTACCATAAATAATATAACCAAGAATCTCATCTACTTAATATTTCTTATAATTGAAACACATAGACATCAATTCTCATAATTTCCATTGCAAGGAAACATAAATAAGACAAAATCAAAATTTATTTTATTGCGGAAAAATATATATCCTTACAATGTAAATGAAAACTATGCTATTACATATTCCTAAGCAATCTACCATAACTCTAAGCAGCAGCTCAAAAATCCGATCATGAATCCATGCGATCGTAATCTATTTCTTCGCGATCAGACCCAGCTTGCTCCTTCCTTTAAGCTTCCTTTCTTTTCTTCGATCCTTCAAAACATCGAAATGTAATCTTATCATATCATGTATTAAGAATCTCCAAATAGGAACTTAATGGAGTTAGATGGTGGATTTTACCTAAAGCAAAGTCATACTTCTTGACTCTCCCATCTCTTAGATCTCTTAGGTAGTGAGGGCAGCTTCGTAACCAATGCCCCTTCTTTTGGCAGTATAAACACATGGATTCTTCTGG
Source organism: Lactuca sativa (assembly GCF_002870075.4). Taxonomy (NCBI): domain Eukaryota; kingdom Viridiplantae; phylum Streptophyta; class Magnoliopsida; order Asterales; family Asteraceae; genus Lactuca; species Lactuca sativa. Next base: position 191,424,466 of record NC_056623.2, on the reverse strand, counting down.
AATGGTACAAGGGACTATCTCAGACTCAACCTTTCTCTTCTGTAGAGAAAACCTTTATGGACTTCCAATGTTGCCATTGCCCATAGAAGGTTGGGATATTGATTTATCAGAAAAATTTGCTCCACTAGTGTGCCAAATCATTTATGATTCAGCAACAATAAGCAAATACGTCAAATCAATGAGGGTCACGTCGTGGTCCATCATATAGTACTCTCTAACGAACTTACCATATGATTTGGGAACTGATTGAAGAACCAAGTCAACAACCAACTTCCTTAAGACATCGACACTCAACATCCTTAACCTGTCAGTGTGTGACTTCATTCTTAAGACGTGTGCACACACAGACTTTCCATCTTTGTGTCGCATTGCCAATAGGGTTTGAGTGACCTTGAACTTTTCAAGTCTTCGAACACATGGGTTAGGGAGAATTATTGGAGGAGGTGGAGGAAATGAAGCATGATTTCCATTTCCACAATCCAATCGTGGAACATCATCTTCACGTTGAAAACCATTTTCCAATGGATTTAGGAAGACCGTAGTTATCAGACTTTGACATCTACAAACGGGAGAAATTTCAAGTTTAGTTGATTGAGTCCTTAATAAAACACCCAAATGAGATATTAAGGCTAGGATCCAACATAACGTCCTACAAATTAGAAGAGGGATGTCGTAATCCAACTTGCAGAACATTTGAAGGTAAGTGAATGACGATTCACTAATTTTCCACCATGAAAAACGAAAGGAAATTTAAGTTTTAAATGTATTGAAAACTCCTAGATCTTTTGAGATTCATTAAACTATTCAATGGCATGTTTAAATCTCGATATGCCCCTCGATTTGTGACTGGGATGCCGAGGATCACAAAACAGGGTGTGAATAACCATGCAAATATACATGGTGCCCCCAATGTTACAGTCACCTATTCGATGTGCCGGTTAACCACACACGCTCCATCAAACTATGACAACCATCGAGTCACCCTTTGCCACCTTTGCATAGAACCGAATTAGTGTGCCGGTTAACCACACACGCTCCACTAACATCTTAGCAAGGGTACAAAGTGTAATTTCATGGAATTGCATCAATTCACTTTTACCTAAAGTAACTAAGATTGGGAATTTTGTAAAACATTTAGCTACTTTATTTTTTTTCATTATACTTTTAATGAGGAGAGGGTTTGCCCTATCCTACCCGTTCGGCTAACGACCCTCCACCAATTAAGGAAGCGGTGGGTGAGAGTGGACACCCATTAAACGACCATTTTATAGGCCATAACCTTATACACCCCTTATAAATCGGCTTCGTGAATGAGTCCTACTAACGGTAAGACTAGCATTTAAGTTATACATATAATATTAGACTTTTAATGTTATACATAGTATAAGGGTGTATTTTACACTTTTAAAATACTATGTGGTTTAATTTTATAAATTAAAATTTTAATTTAATCAAATATAAACCAAATGATGATGGATTTATTAACTTTCTTTTAATTATACTTTTAATTAACTTAATAAAACCAAAAGGGTGAAATTTGAACTTTTCAAAACTAGGGTTTTAGAATTTAACATTTTAAAATTAAACTTTTAATGAAAATTTAAATTCCAAAACTTGAGGGCAAGTTTTGAAACTTTTCAAAACTTAAGCAAGAACATTCTAGATCAAATTACAAATAATAATAATTAACCAATTAATTAGTAATTATCTAAATATAACCTAATTCAATTTCTTGGAAGATAATCTATCAAATAATTCAAATAAATCAAGTTTATCACATAAGGCAATGATTATCTAATTAATTTGACAATTATCTTCTATTTTGGTAAGGATGTCTTTTTAAATTAAACAATTAATTTAACCTAATCCCTTAAATCCCCTAAAATTCGAAATTATGGGATCGGATAATTTAAAATCTTTAATTACCAAATATAAACACTTAAAAGATAATTACAATATATGACATTTATCCAAATCCCTAGAATTTAGGATCTAATCTTGGGGAAGAAGGCAATTTTGAAATTCAAGGGTTGGATAACCCTAGAATTCGAAATCTTGGAGGCTAAGGAAAGGGTTTGGGAAACCCTAACGAAATTTTGAAATTTAAGGCTTGTGAACCCTAAATTCGAAAATCATGCCTTCAGGGTTTATTGGCTATAAACCCTAATTTGTCAAATTCATACTTTTGTATAAAAAACTAATTGAAAATAAAACCAATGGCTCTGATACCACTGATGGTTTTACACAAACAATCCTATGTGTGCATGCAACCCTAGAGTTGGATCTATGTTATCACTATTAGTTATACAACATTATGAACACATAAAGAAATCTTGCATGCTTCTAGTAATTTCGAAAATCACAAAGAAGGATGAAATACATACCTCTTGTTGTTATATTGTAATAACAACTTGAATCTTGAATCTTCTTGTCTTTGAAAGCAAGTACCACAAGTGTAGTACCTCTAATGGCTCACAAACACGAAGAGCAAATGGAGAGGCAAGAAAGAGAGAAGGGAGGTATGAAATTCAGCTCTAGGAACCCTATGAATCAAGTCATAGACGAATTTCATATACCAAGGGGTGTTTATATAGGTATAGGGATTAGGGTTTCAGTCCTTATCCTTAACTGGTTGCTTGCCCACCAAGCAGCCCAAAGGATAACCCTAGAAACCTTATCATGGACGAATTCTAAGGCCTTATCCCCTTGAATTCGTCCACCTTATCTTATAGGGCATCCATTGCCCTACTTTGCAACTATCACATAATTACAGTTCAGCCCCCTAGTTTAGTTAACTTCTTTTAATCATAAAATTAATTTCTTAATTAATTCTTGACCAATGTTAACTAAATAAATATGATTTCTCCTTTAATATATTATTGATATAATATACTAATAAACCATAATAACCTCTTTTCTCTATTATTTCTCCAATCAAGTTGCTTTGGTGAAGGCAACCCAAAAGGACCATGCACAACCAGGTCAAGTACTTACCAAATATGGTTACAGGCTTAGACACTAATCCAACAGTCTATTAGGGTGATGCTAGCCATTGCTGCATTTCATGATTATGAAATATGGAAAATGGATATCAAAACCGATTTCCTTAATGGGAAGTTGGCTGAGGATGTTTACATGGCTCATCCAAGGGTTTTTTTTAAATGTGAAGCATCCCAATAGAGTGTGCAAGCTTGAGAAGTCCATTTATGGACTTAAGCAAGCATCTGGCAGATGGAATCTTTGCTTCGATGAGAAATTCAATGAGTTTGGGTTTGTACGAAGCGAAGATGCATCATGTGTATATGTCAAAGCCAGTGGGAGTATAGTTAGCTTCCTCATATTGTATGCCGATGACATACTACTCATAGGAAACGACATCCCGACACTGCAGAAAGTTAAGTCCTGGCTCAGGAAGTGCTTCGCTATGAAGGACCTCGGAGAGGCTTCCTATACTTTGGTTATAAAGATAGTGAGAGACCGAAGTAAGAGACTAATAGGACTTAGTCAGAATACTTACTTGGACAAGGTGCTAAAACGTTTTAGTATGGAAAACTCAAAGAAGGGAGAATTACCAATCCAAAGTAATGCCAAGTTGAGTAAGACTCAAAGTCCGAGTACCGAAGCCGAGATAGAAGAGATGAGCCGAGTACCTTACGCTTCCGCAGTTGGTTTGATCATGTATGCTATGACTTGTACTCGCCCTAATGTGGCCTTCGCTTTGAGCATGGTCAGTAGATATCATGGGAACCCTGGCAAAGCACATTGGACCGCAGTCAAGAATATTCTTAAGTACCTTCGGAGGACAAAGGAATGGTTTCTAGTCCTCGGAGGGAGTGATGACTTAAAGGTGCGAGGGTATAGTGATGCCAGTTTCCAGACCGACAGGGACAACTATCGTTCACAGTTGGGTTAGGTCTTTACCCTTAATGGAGGAGGAGTGACTTGGAAAAGTTCCAAGCAAGAAACCGTAGCTGATTCAACGTGCGAATCAGAGTACATTGCAGCGAGTGAAGCGTCAAAGCAGGCGATATGGTTGAAGAACTTCATTAGAGACCTTGGAGTTGTACCTGCCATAAAAGATCCTATGGAAATTTTCTGTGATAATGAAGGAGTGGTTGCCTTAACCAAGGAACCAAGGGATCATGGTAGATCTCGACATATCGACAAAAAATATCACTTTATTAGACATCGAGTAGAAGGACTCCTCGTAGTAAAGAGGGTATCGTCAGAGGATAACCCAACAGATGCGCTTACGAATGGACTGAAACATGTTGAGCAACATGGAAATGATTTTAATGGACCAACAGGTAATAATTTTACTAAATTAAAATAAAATAATATTTTAATATATTATATTTAATAATACAACATGTGTTATGACCTACATGGCACTAAAAGACAAGCAACAATCAAAAAATCTCATCAATGTATTTCTAGCCTTGTTTAATGAAGGAGTTGTTACAGAAATCTCTAAATTTGGTATGGCTAGAAATGAAGGAGATTACATGTTGATTGGTCAAAGACATAAGACAAATTTCTACAAAACAACGACAGTTCGTGTATCAGTTCCTTTTGTTGATAGGATCGATCCTTTTAATTTTGTGACTTTCTAAGATTTGATTGCCATAAATTATGACACTCGTGTTGCATTTGATAAGTTTTTTCTCTTAACAAATTTTCATGTATATATATTATATATTACTTTTAGAACAATTTTTTAATATAATAATAATAATATATTTCCTTATATATTACCTTTTGTAGATTTTATTGGTCAAGTTGTTTCTACTAATCCTATTAGAGTGATCATGGACAAAAGAAGTGAAAAATGTTAATGAATATGGTTGCTCAAGATCTAAGGTACTTTTCACCTCTCCTTTATTATTTATTTACCATGTTTAATATTTATCTCCATATAACCCAACAATTCATTTATAGTGGTAGGAAAGTTCAAGTTGCTTTGTGGGATGGTTTTGCATTGAAATTGAACAACTATATATTGTAACATCAAAATGATAATGCCCGCGTTAGCATCCTCCTACGTATGGCAAAACTCGAGACTTGGGGTTGTAAGAATATTTTTTATTTTATATGTCCATATCATTACATTTATATTTTTTTAATAAGATAAATTAATTTATTAGTAAAATTTTTATTTCCAGGGCAACCTCAACTCGGTAACTGTTTGTTTGGGTCAAGATTGCACATCAATGATGATATCTCTCACATTTTAGAATTCAAAAAAGCGTATGTCTTCTATCAATAAATAATAGCTTAATGTTTGGTTTTTCATTATTCTTAATCATTAATTATTTATGTTGTTTAATTTCTTTTTTTCTTCTTATATGTTGTATTGCTGATATGGATTTGAATATTGAGTCATCCATTAATATTCCACAACTTAATACTTCTGACCCAGGCAGAAGATTACTACCTTCGATTTCCAATCAAGAACATTGATGATATTCCAGATTATAATGAGGTATACTTAAAAGTATTAATATTTTCCATCAATTTTAAAATTTATAAACGCATAACACAACTGATATATATATATATATATATATATATATATATATATATATATATATATATATATATAAGATATTATTTTTATACATTCTTTTTAGAACTTTTGAACTAAGAAATAGGTGTGTGCATCACTGCTACTGTCATCAGTTTTGATTTAGACGAAGGCTGGTATTCATTTTATTGTTGTGACTGTTCAAAAAAAGTAAGTAAGAATGATGATGATAGTAATGTTGAACCATTTAATTTTGATGGTTGCAGTGGAGTTTCTGATGTTTATGGCAAGTAAGTTCATAATTTCACATCTGTAAACTTATTGTGACATTAAAATTTATCGGATTGTTTCAATGTTTATTTTAGTGTCCATTAAATTGTTATATTATAATTTTTAGGATGAGGGTCGTAATTCATGTTCAAGATGAAACTGGTTTTGCATCTTTTGTATTGTTTGATTGTCATGTTAAAGATGTTATTCATGGCGGTAATCAGTGGTTGATGGAAAAGATATCAAAGGTAGCGTTGATTTTTTTTTCTGTATTTTCAATATTAGCAACATTAACTAGCGATTTTTTATGTACTTAGTGATTATTTCTGGAATTCCCAACCACAAACTTATACTAAAAAAGGTGTTCCGGTCATGTTAGTTCATAATATCGACCAAACCAAAGGACTATGCAATGGTACTAGAGTACAGATCGTATGGCTTGGAAGACACATCATTGAAGCCCGAATCATATCTGGTAGATTTTTCAATGAAACTACTTATATACCTCGCATGAAGTTAACCTCGTATGATAAAAGAATTCCTTTCCGTTTTCAGCGGAGGCAATTCCCGATAGTTGTTTGTTTCGTTATGACCATTATCAAAAGTCAAGGACAATCATTATCATATGTTGGATTATACTTGCGTAGACCTGTTTTCACTCATGGTCAGTTATATGTAGTTATTTCCCATGTCACAAGTAAAAAAGGTTTGAAGGTACTCATATATGACGTGAAAGGTCGTTCAACTAATAAAACAAAAAATCTTGTCTACAAAGAGGTCCTTCAACGATTATAGATATTTATCAATTTCAGTGTATCTTCTACACATTTCAATAATACCAATAGCCATAATTTTTTTTAATTATTATGCAATATCTATAGATGTTTGTATGTTTTTTATGCATTCCCCTGCATTTAACGCAAGTTATAATCTAGTAGACTCCCATAGCAGAAGCAAGAGTTTGTGCTTTGGAAAAGGAAATAAGGTAATGGTTTGTGAATGCTAGCTTATCAATTACATCAGAAATACAAAACTCCAAAGCGATTTCACCATGGCATAACATCAAATAGTTGGTGTGCAATAGAGATCAACTTAAAATGGGTGTCTAAATTAGTAGAAAAATAGAAACTATTCAGGCTCAAATAGAAAAATTAAACACAACAAAATTAGTTTACAACTGATTAGCGAACTTTGGGACATCAGGATATTTACATTTTCATATGCCTTCAAATGATGAATATGGTTTTAAAATCCCTACACACATAGAAATCTCAAAGTAAAAGGAAGAATAGAGTAATATTGTGTCCTTAATTATCGATTGTCTCCTCCAAATATAGGTGATTGTTGTTGAAATTGATGGTCATTATGGTCGATAGTGAATATCCACTGTGTGAGCGATAAATTTGGGCAGATTGTGGGATCGAAAACGAAAAATTGACAGATTAGTCGAGAAATGAATCGATCATTAAAGATAGGTGGAGATGCGAATCGGTCGTCGGAAATGAGGCGAAGATCGATCATCGGTTTATCGTTGTTGTTATCGTAGGATTTATGGCTACAATTTTCAGTTGGTGAAAAAGAAAGGATTATAGAGGGGAGCTACGCCGAGTAGAAAAGCCAACGACGATCGATCATGTACCAGTTGGACAGAGGTGCGTCGTCGGACGAAAAAGTATGACCGGTAGATGAGGACTGATCGTAGGCTTGAGAAGTTGAGAGAGATAAGAGAAAGAGGGTTCAAAGTTTTGAAGTAAATTAAGAATTGAGTCTGATGGTGGATCTAAATATTTTTCTCCCAAAATGCGCATTTTGTAATGTTAATAAGATACCTTGTGACAACCCGATATTTCAACTCTATGTAATGACCTAAAAAGTCAATTATTGTAACCACTTTTATGATAATGAAATTAACTTCGAAAATAAAATGTCCAAAAAGTTTCTATTTAATTACCTACTGCGATAGATGTCCTTAAACCGTGATCGTACGTAAAAAGAACGCCCAAATCCGACTTCGTATATTGAAGTTATGATTTTTCCAAGTTCGGCTTAGCAGCAGGCAGCTAAAAACTCGAATCGGAGATCGAGCGACTTTTGGCCGGAATGATCTAAACGAGAATCGAAGGTCTCGACAATGGTAATTCAGCGGTAAAAAGTCTGGCAAAAACCGACATTAGATAAAGAAGTTATGAATTTCTAAAGAAATTCCTTAATCACGACATTTTAAAAATAAATAATAAAAATAATTTCGAAATTTGCCGACGGAGTCTAAACGAAAGTTGTAGAGCGTAGTCTCACCTACGCGTGGATATAAAGACCATCAAAAATGGAATTCATATGAAGAAGATATGAATTTTAGAAGTTTATTAATTAAATTAAATATAAATTTAATTATAATTGTTTGGTAATATCCGAAGGGAGTCAGCAGATAGGGCCGCAGTACGCCCTGCGTACCCTCGTACGCCCCGCGTACTCAAGGCCTTGGCCTCGGATCGTCCACGTCCCGACCTATGCGAAGCTACCCCTTGTCCCATCCGAAATCCGAGGCAGTCGAGGACTCGGTCATGCATGACGTACGCGTACGCCCGGCGTACCGAGGTGGTTCCAGCCCCTATAAAAGGGATGCGAGGGTTCCGAAGAAAGGGCTCCATTTCTCTCCTCTCTTGTGCGTTCTTGCCTCTTTTTCCGTGCCCGTTCTAACCTGAAGCCCCGGTCATTTTGCTCAAGTCCCCGAAGGTCGTTTTTACTCTTGAGATTCCCGAGAATCCCGAGGAAATCCATTTCCCGAGACGAAATTCTGCCCGGTTTCCATCTTGCTTTCTTCAAACCTTCAGGTGAGTTCATACCCCTACAACCACACTTTAAATGCTTTTTAAATGCTTTTTTTAAACACTTTTAAGGGGGGGGGGGGGGGGGAATACAAGTAAACACACGACTAAAATCGTGTGAAACATCGATCTTTTTCTATACTTTTCATATTGTTGTTTTAACTATCTTTTGAAGTCATCATCATGCAAAACACCTCACAACACAGCTTTACCCTCTTGGGATACAATATGTTTTATAAATAGAAATAATGTTTTATTTATACGTTTACATACAAATACATCATATCAAGGGTAACATTCTTTAATAAATCATTTTATGCATTCAAAAAACTTATGATTTATGCTTTGTCAAACATTGTGAAAAAGGATAAACTTTGCATACAAAACTACTACTTTAATAAAGACTTAGTTGAGAATCCGTGAGACATGTATATCTTCAAATAATACCTTTTTGCTAAAAGGTACCGCTACAAGTCCTGTCTATAACCAGAGTCTCCCGTTTGGAGAACGTGTCAAATGTGTATAGATCTATACGGGAAGTCATGATCCCGTGTCCTGACTGTTAGCTACAGTCCGTCCTTTGGGGTGATAGTTTGTCATAACGCTACGACGCCTGAAGAACGTCGCTACATGCATATTATGTTTAGTATGGTTATAAAACTCATCGGATATACAATTATTATAGTACTTCTGATTGATGAATGAGTAGCTATTAAAACTATTCTTCATCTAACAAATTG